>NC_056744.1:971777705-972077705 GCF_019279795.1 Protopterus annectens
TTTGATATATATATATATATATATATATATATATATATATATATATATATATATATATTCCAAAATAAAGCTGATTTCATTCTTTTTTGTGATGGTTTTAACCATGTGAGTAAGCTAATTCATTCATTTACTGTCTGATAACTCCTTTTAATCAGTATCATGGCTATAATGAGCTGGGGCCAGTCCTGACACTCACTGGGCAGAATACAATGAAACTGTCCCTGAACTGGCAGCCAGGCCATTGCAGGACACACACACACACACACACACACACACACACACACACACACACACACACACACACACACACACACACACACACACACACACACCAAACAGTTTGAAGGCACCTATCCTCTAGATCACATCTTTAACAGGAGAAAATTGAAGCACCTGGTGAAACCTCTTGAAGATCCACCAAGGACATGTAGACTCCATACATAAGGCTCACCAGCCAAAATCTAAAGTGGAGAACCGAGTACTGAGACAGCAGCCCTGTGTGACACTTCTTCCTTTCCTGGGAAAAAGAGTTAAGCTTCAACAACAACGTGTGCACTCTAACAAGCCAAGGAAAGTATTACATAGTATTAAAAAGCTACATAAACTTGCAAGTAACTCCATTTCTTTACCTTTTCTACAACTGACACAGAGACTGCTACTCAGTTTAGACCATTTTTTTTTGTGATGTAGTATAAATTGCCCTGCGACATTTATCAAGGAATGATTGTAACCTCAGCAGTGTTAATGCTCTGTATTTTTTCTACAAGCAGTCTCCTTAGCTTCCTTGCCACCACTTAGTGTCCCTGTCAGATGGCTGTGCTGCCTACACCCAGCTGACTCAGTAGTTGTACTGGAGCAGGAGCCAGGCATCCGTGAACTAAGTGCGAGACTTTTGTATTCATTGCTGTCTGGGAAGCCCTATTTGCCCATCCATTCTCCCAGCAGTGAGAGTTGTGTAGTAGGGAACAGGTTAGCCAGCCAGTCCCTTGGAGTGGTCTTACCCCTGGGCTGCTTGTAGACCTGTCATCTGATTAGGAAGGGTGTGTGTGTGCTCCCACATACACCTTCTTTTCCCTGATTTGGCCAGGGAAGTCCTTGTCTAAGGCAGCATGTAGCAATGCAACTATTACAATCAGTTGATGCACCCAGTCACTGCTATGTGCCACCGGTGCTACAAACCTGGCAGTCTTACTCCCCGAGGATGAGTGTTGCATCTGTTGCTCAAGCTCATTGTCATGGTGTGGTCTGTCAGGTGCTCATGAAACTGATTGAACATAGGTCATTAGGGCTGTAGTCAGGGCTTCATCCCTCCACACCACAGGGCTGTATTAACAGTGGTAATGTATAAATTCATCTATAAGCTGAAACTTCTCTCAGCTATAGTTGACACTCAGCACACACAGTTCAACGTTTAGTCAAGCGATATTGTTCATTTGTTAATTGACAGATCTGTAAAAGAAGACATTGTGCCTACTGTCTAGGAAGAAAAACAATTACTTTACTACTACATAAAGTAGGAACATCAAATGTATAAAAGAATAACTGTACTGTAGTTGTCTTGTTTCCCATATTATAAAATGCTGGAAAAGGGATTTGCTCATCACTTACTTAAAATAATCCTTATTACTAATATACACAGCATTGTTTCAAACCTAACACTGGAACAAATTGTGTTCCATCTGGATGTTAGAGTGAGTCCATCATCAAATAGATCATAGACAATTTGTTGGGTCAGTCTTTTTTTAACCTCTCCAGAGCCTTCAGTACTGTTGACCATTTAGTGCTTCTCATGACAATAAATATGTGTGGCCTTGCAGCAGGTACCATTAAGTACTTCATATACCATCTGGATGAAGCACTCCCAACTGATCAGATAGAGTAGTGCCATCTTGTAATCGTAGTCTGTTATTGAATCCCCCTCACACACGCATGCACACACCTATGTACGAGAGCTGCTCTTTTTTCTATTTTGTGAATTATGCTATCTGTAACTCAGCATAAATCCATTAACATAGAAAATGTAATATTTCATAGTTTCTATGCACAAATCATTTAAAAAATACAGGTGGTTTGATTTAGAGTCCTTAAGTAATCGTGACTGTTGACAGTATAAAAGTGCAGCAAAATAAAAGGGAAAGGGGATAACAAGCAGGTTAGAGAAAAGATGTGATTTTGAAGAAGTGAACCAGTACTAAGCAGGAAAAACTTATAACTTGCACCAGTATATTGTTCGTAATGGTTGGTCTATTATTTTTATAATGTTTACATTGATAGGTAGTAGTAAGTTAAGTACATTTTTCTCATTTTGTTTAAGGTAATGTGTTTTATTTTTTTATTGTAGAAAAGCTTGCAGAGGCCCAGCGCAGGTTCGCTACCCTTCAGAATGAGTTGATGTCATCGCTTGACTCCCAGAGAGAAGGAAATGGAGTTCCACCAGCACTTCGACATCGTAAGAAGGCAGTCTTTACCCTTTCCCATGAAAAACGTGTTCAGTACAGAAATATTAAAGACCTGAAACTGGCCTTCAGTGAATTCTACCTCAGCCTTATTTTGCTGCAGAACTATCAGGTACTTCAAAGTTGATGAATCAATCAGGACCACTATGGAGCACTGGGGCATAGTCCATTTATTACAGTTTATTGAATATCATTATATATGTTAAACAGGAGTTCATGTTCAAGATCATGTCATTGATCTAGAGTAGTATTTAGTGATTGTGGAGATAATATGATTTTATTTTTAGTGTTTTAGTGTTTTTTAGTGTTTTTTTATTTTTAGTGTTTTTTCGGCCATTTGTGTTATTCGACGACTGTTTCTGTCTATTTTATAGTGGTATTACCTGTTTTTCCAGTTTTTATAAGCTTCAATTGTTGGTTGCACTTCTTAGTTTAAGTTTGCTTAAAAGTTAAACTACAGGCTAATACACTCAAGTGTACTAGCTTTTGATAGCATTTAATCGAAAAGCAAAGCATTTATTGTGTTTTCTGTTCTGTCTGTGAAAAAATTTGAAAAAAAAAAATATTCTTGTTCTCCTAACTTTCCTGGCTAGTTTGTTCCAGTGATCAGATTTTGCTGATCCCTGGGCTTTGTCTTGGTTCCTGTACTTCTCCATTTTCTTTGTTTGGTCAGGGGGAAGTTTCTTTACTCACCAGTGGGAGTGGGGAGTACTGAGCTGCCTGTTTGTCCTCAGAGGAGTGGTTTAAGACAGTAACTTGTAGTTCAGTGGCCATTTTGGGTAATTTCCTGCCTTTTCCAGCCCCTGCTATAAAGCACGCTTTGACAGGCTTTTCTGGCTGTAGAGAACTCAGCACAGCTCCTCCTTTATCCAGCAGAGTTCCTAGAGCAGCAAAGGAAAAAGCAACTTTCCAGATTTTAAGTATTTTTCTTGCATTTTTCGACCATTTGTGTTATTCGACGACTGTTTCTGTCTATTTTATAGTGGTATTACCTGTTTTTCCTGTTTTTATAAGCTTTAATTGTTGGTTGCACTTCTTAGTTTAAGTTTGCTTAAAAGTTAAACTACAGGCTAATACACTCAAGTGTACTAGCTTTTGATAGCATTTAATCGAAAAGCAAAGCATTTATTGTGTTTTCTGTTCTGTCTGTGAAAAAAATTGAAAAAACAAAAAAATATTCTTGTTCTCCTAACTTTCCTGGCTAGTTTGTTCCAGTGATCAGATTTTGCTGATCCCTGGGCTTTGTCTTGGTTTCTGTACTTCTCCATTTTCTTTGTTTGGTCAGGGGGAAGTTTCTTTACTCACCAGTGGGAGTGGGGAGTACTGAGCTGCCTGTTTGCCCTCAGAGGAGTGGTTTAAGACAGTAACTTGTAGTTCAGTGGCCATTTTGGGTCATTTCCTGCCTTTTCCAGCCCCCTGCTATAAAGCACGCTTTAGCGGAGTTGCCACTAGAGCAGGCTCGGGCAGCCCCGGTTTAACAAGGTTAAACTTTTTCTGGCTCCATAAAGTCTGTTCTTCATTTTTTCCCTTAGAACTGCTCTACTAGTAAACCTAAACAGTATATCCCTTGACTAAAAAGCGCAGCACTTGTTCCTAAAAGTTTTTTTTTTCTCAAAAAAAAAAAAAAAAAGCTCAGCACTTGTCACTTCTATATTATACAAAGTCCCTCACTTGCGAAACCCCCCCAGGAGTACCCACTTCCTTACTAAGTCCTCTCTTATTCAGTCTCATACCTAACTTCTTAATTTTTCTAGCATGTCGAAGGGCCAGATGCTGGCGTCCTCTCCTGCCCAGTTGGTGAATCTGGGAATAGTGAGGCAATGTTACAATTGCCTCATGTACACAGACAACCCTCTCCTCCTCCCACATAACACAAATACTTGCGAGAGATGCAGCTATTTAGCCAAACTGGAGGCTGAGCCCTCTCAACGCAGGACTGGCAAGACCAGATATGAGGAGAAGGCAACTACACACACCACAAAATCAGCCTCACATAATGCTACCACACCACTGAATCAAACACATAAACACACAAAGACATACTCGGAGGCTCTGAGTAAAAATTTACCTAAACAGCAGAGGCCTCCAAAGCAGACACCCAAACAACTGCTACCTCAAGACACCCCACAAGCAACACATAAACCACAAAATCAGTGTGCAGAGCAGTCACAGTCCTTAAGGCCAAATACAACACCAAACATACTTGTCATAGGTGACTCCATAGTCAGACACACTGACGTCCCACTCACCAGGCTGAACAAGGAGAGGGTCACAGTAAGCTGCCTATCAGGCGCTAGAATCCACCACATAACACAAGCACTCGGGTCACTCCACGGCAAGTACAAATACGACACAGTCATTGTCCATGCTGGTGTGAACGACCTGAGACGTACCTCCCTGGACTACATGAAAAGAGACATAGAGGAGCTCTCTGATTATGTAGCCCAGGGAGGTATGACCCTGACCCTGAGCAGTATCCTTCCTTCACCAAGAATGATGCCACAATATAGAGACAAGATGATCAGCTTTAACAATTGGCTTAATGTCTTGTGTCATTCAAAGGGGATCCAGTGTCTGTCTGCCTGGGATGACATGCTTGACAAGCCATGCTGCTTGGACGGCTTGCACCTCTCACCCCTGGGATTCCGGATATTGGCTAAGGCTCTTGCCACCCCCATAGTGCCTTTTTTAGGCAAGGCTCAAATTCTAAACCTACCACCCTAGAAAACAAAAATGGGAAGAAACTGAGGGTAATGCTGCTCAATGCCAGAAGTCTAAATCTCAAAATGCACGCACTCGAGGCCCTTCTCAGTATGGAGAACATCGATGTCTGTGCTGTAACTGAAACCTGGTTCAAGGCTCCTGAGAGCACCCCGGCACCATTAGGTTTTACCTCATATCATGCCCGCCCCAAAACCCGGACCACACCACAAAAGGAGGGGTGTATCCATATTCATAAAGGATACCCACACCTCCAGGTTGGTGGCAACGCACGGCTTCGAAACCATCCAGGTGCAACTAACCATAGGCAAAACTGCTCTACAAATTGTAGCATGCTACAGGCCACCCTCTCAAACTCAGGAACCCCACACAGCCTTCCTGAAGACACTGGAGGGTATAAATGTATCTCCAAACACCATCATATTGGGTGACTTCAACTACCGGAATATAGACTGGGAACATTACTCAAGCCCTAACTTTCTAGCCCAACGGTTCCTGGAGTTCATAAATTCAAATGCCATGGAACAGCTAGTCACTGTTCCCACGAGAGGAGAAAATATACTAGATCTCATTATCACAAACATGGGGACAAAATGCTCCACACCGGAAGTATATCCCTCATTGGTGAGATCTGATCATAAACTAATCTCACTGGAAATCCACATCCCGCCCCCACCCCAAACAAAAAAGACCACAGTGAAGAACTTCTCCAAAGCAAACTTCACACTACTCAAGACTGGTGTGGTATCTTTCAAGGCCCCTGAGCCAGTGGAAACCACAACCCAAGCTGCGGAAGCCCTTACAAATGCCTTCTATGAACACCTCCAGGACTGCATGGATCAGGCAATCCCAAATAAAACCAAGACTCTTTCCACAAAGGGCAAACGTCCAGTCTGGTGGACCCCAGCCATTAACAAACTTTACAATAAGAGGAGAAAGCTATTACATGATAGAACAAAATCCATAAAAGGGAAGTCACCCCTGATCATTATTAGTAAAAAAATACGAGCACTCATAAAATCAACTAACGCTAATTTTGAGAGAAAAATTGCCATGGATTCAAAGGACAATCATAAGGCCTTTTTCAGCTATGTTAGGAACCTGGGTGGAAACGCCCAGATATGCTCAGAATTAGTCCAAAATGATACAAAAATCACTGAACCCACAGACATTGCCAACATACTGGCAGACAGGTTCAGTGCAAACTTCACCCTCTCCCCTAAAGGAGAGATAACTATCCCAGCGGAGTGTAGCCTCCCAGACATCTCAAATGCGCAGGTGAAAGCTGCCCTCTCTAAAGCTAAAAACACAGCATCAATGGGACTGGATGGTGTCCCCGGCTGTGTGCTCCATGAGCTAAATGAGGAATTAAACCTGCACATAAGGCAGCTGTTTAATCTCAGCCTTACCACAGGATACGTGCCCAAGGAGTGGCGTACGGCAACTGTGTTCCCACTCCACAAAGGCGGTGCCTCTACGGACCCTGGTAATTACCGCCCCATAAGCTTAACAAGTCTAGTCTGCAAAGCTATGGAGAGGATCATAATGGAGCTCATAAACAAAGATATAGGGGACTTGCAGACATTGGACCCGACCCAGTTTGGCTTCGTCAAGGGCAGATCATGCCTTTTGAACTTGGTCGACTTCTTCGAAACAGTCACCAAGGCCATTGATGAGGGAAAGGCAGTCCATACAGCCTACCTTGACCTTGCAAAGGCTTTCGACACAATACCCCACTCGGGTATTGTAGAAAAACTTAACCAGCTTAAATGTAAACCCATATGTCAGAAGATGGGTTGCAAACTGGCTTAAGGACAGAACCCACAGGGTTAGAGTTGCTGGTGCTATGTCAGACTCCAAGCCGGTCACAAGTGGTGTCCCACAGGGCTCGGTCCTTGGCCCCCTATTGTTCGGCATCTACTTCTCAGAAGTACAGGCCAACATGGGAGGACTTTGGCTGACAAAGTTTGCAGACGACTGCAAACTGGGCGCCATAGTGGAAAGTGCATCGGACACGGATATCCTTCAGAAGGGACTCACAGAAACAGATAGCTGGTGTCAGAGCCATGGCCTGAAGTTAAACGCCAAAAAATGTATAGTCATACCCTTCGGGAAAAACAAGGTAACCCCAAGCTACCATATAGGTGGCAATCCACTAAGCACAGAAGAGGTTATCAGGGACCTGGGGACCCAGGTTGACAGTGGCCTTACTTTTGACACTCACGTTGCTAAAGTGGTTAGAAAGACCTTCTACAGTGCCCACCTGATCATGAAGGGATTCACATCCAGATCTAGTGAGGTCATTGTTCCCCTGTACTCTTCACTTATCAGACCAATGATCGAGTACAATGCCCCATTCGGGATGTATCTCACCCGACATCTGCAGCAATTGGAGAGACCCAAAAAGTTCCTCACCAAAAGGATAAAGGGACTCCAAAATCTGTCATATGCTGCCAGATTGAAGAAACTCCAGCTCTATTCAGTCGCATACCGTCTGCTCAGAGGTGACATGTGCCTGACATACAAGGCCATGTCCAACCCGGAATTAATGGACATGCTCCACCTCAAAAATCCAAATCCACCAAAACCACTAGAGCAAGTGACTTAAACCTTAGCACGGATATAAATAGGACGTGCTGGAGGGATAGATTTATCACTCAGAGACTCCCTATGCTGTGGAATAAAATCCCGGTCCATGTGAGGCAGAGCACCTCGCTGGCTCTGTTCAAGAGAAATCTTGACCTGT
The DNA here is from genome assembly GCF_019279795.1 of Protopterus annectens. Taxonomy (NCBI): domain Eukaryota; kingdom Metazoa; phylum Chordata; order Ceratodontiformes; family Protopteridae; genus Protopterus; species Protopterus annectens. The sequence continues at coordinate 971,785,629 of NC_056744.1, forward strand.
GGATGGGAGATCGAGGTTTACCCGAATCATCTCTGTGTCACTGCTGGACAGAGGCACAACAAACTAATGGGCACAGTATTTTTTCATATAAGGGGTGGCGTAAGCCACAAAACTTTGGGCTAGGCTTATAAATGCCTTAGGGCTGATAGCCTAGTATAAACCTATGAACCTATTCCTTTTAATGTTAAGTGTATGACTGTTTATTTAAGTGCACTAATGTAAAGGGGGCCCATGTCAATTATGCCCTAGGCTGTAAACATAAAATTTAAAAAAAGAAATGCATAAAACACAAACAAAAGTATTAAGCCACGCACATAATGTGTTGTACAGAAGAAAAATAGACAGGTGTAAGGTAACACAATATAAAAATTACTAACACCAGTCAACTGAAACATTAAGCTAAAGTTTTTGAAAGTCTAACCTACTGCTCTGAAAAGTTGCATTTCAGTGCCTTTCTGTTCCACTATTTGCCCTGCACCCCACTGAGACATTAAAGTGAAGTTTCTGAAGGAGCTCAATTTTTGGTTTTATTTGATTGGATCCGTCTCTAGGTAACCTGCTTTCTCATTGAAGTCTGTGCCTCTGGCCTTTGCCCTTTTTGGTAATTAAAGGCCCTGTCCCCATTTTCATTGTTGGTTGTGTAAGCTGTTTAAGGGTTCTTTCTACCCTTTGTTTTCTATAAATCCATCCTACAAAGCAATTTTTCCCTGTAGAACACTCCATAATCCTGTACCATGTAAAGCAGTATAAGTAGAGTATTACCTTGCATGCTGACAAGCTTAGAGCAGCTAGTTGGATTTTGAGTGGCAATACCTGTGTATTTAGTAGAATTCAATATTATATAAACATAAAAGTTAATAGAATTTTTTTTACTGTTTCGCCTAATATGTCCCAACAAAGCACCTGTAATAACCTTCTAACCCCAGTACACCAGTTAAAGGACTGGACAACATGGATATGCAGTTTTCTAACTTGGGTGGATATGGGCACCTTGCAACAATGTAGTAATTATGTCTTACTTACTAATAACCATTTAATCCTTAAAGAAACATGCACATTATGCAAGAGGTGTACTTGCACAATGACATTGGAGGCTAAACTCCTTCATACAAGTGCACATGAGGTTCTCGAAACCACGCATACAGCAGCACACATAGATTAAACGTATACTGAGGCAGTTTAAAGCATTCGTCCTAAAAAACAAATATCGCAGAGATCATCCATTGTCAAAGTTATGCCTCAGTGAGCCCAAAGTCATTCAGGAAAAAAGAGCACCTGACACTACACATAATCACAGTCAATCGAGCCCCAAACACTAAGCCCCTAAGGCAAGCAAGCACACTTCCCAGGACTCTCGTCATAGGGGACTTCATTGTAAGACATACTGATGCCCCTCTAACCAGGCTGAATAAGGAGAAGATAACAGTTAATTGCTTATGAGGAGCCAGCGTCTACCAAATCACACGCACATTCATTATGTCACAGTTGCCCGTATTATGCCGTCATATGGAGCCAGAATCTACCAAATCATGCACACATTCATTATGTCACAGTTACCTTATTATTCCATCATCTGGAGCCAGGATCTACCAAATCACGGACACACTCATTATGTCACAGTTACCAGTATTATTCTGTCAACTGGAGCCAGGATCTACCAAATTACGCTCACACTCATTACGTCACAATTGCCAGCATTATTTTGTCATTTGGAGCCAGGATCTACCAAGTCACACATGCACTCATTATGTCACTGTTAATAGTATTATTCTATCATCTGGAGCCAGGATCTACCAAATCACACACACACACTCATTACATCACAGGTACCAGCATTATTCCATCATAGTCCATGTAGATGTAAATGACCAAAGTACCACCTCCCCGGACTATAGAAAGAGAGACATTATGGAGCTCTCAGACTGTGTGTCTCAGGCTGGTATAAGCTTAGCATTGAGCAGCATATTACCACCACCAAGGTTGATGCCACAAAATGAACAAAAGATGATTAATTTTAAAAATTGGATGTCTTTCTGGTGTTATTTTTAAGGCTTCCAATATTTATCTGCCTAGGAGGACATGGTTAATAGAACACATTGCTTTGCCATAGATGGTCTGCACTTGTCCCCTCTTGGCTTTCCAATACTGGCTAGCACTATAACCACTTCAATGGTGCCTTTTTAGGCAATGCCATATTGACAGACCTACCAACATATCATAATCAACTGAATTGAACCTGAAGGTGTTAATGTTCAATGCCAGGAGCTTAAATAAATAAAAAAAAAAAAACTACACTCACTCCAAGACCTCCACACATTCAGGAATATAGATATCTGTCCCATTACCAAGACATTGTTTAAAGTAGCAGAGAGTAACCTGGAAGTGCAAGGTTTCATTGCCTTCTAGTCTTTTAGACCAGTAGCTGCACAGACAAGGACAGACGGTGGAGGTGTCAATGGGCATAAATAACAAGCATACCTCTAGGTTGGTCAAACAGGATGATATTCTGGAGTTCTTCCAATTGCAGATCACCACAGACAAAATCCCATACAATATCCTAGCCAGCTATAAGTCACCCTGCATGTCCCAAGAAACTCACAGTGCATACTTGGACCTACTGGAGACACCATCCAAATGAACACCGTACTCATGGCAGACTTTAATTAACCCTATTTAGACTGGGAATCCTACACAGCCTCAAATCTTACAGGCACAGAGATTCCTGGATTTTATAAATACAAAGAACCTTGACCAAATTGTGAAAACACCCACTAGAATCTCCAACATACTGGACTTAGTACTCAGAAGTATAGGAGAATACTGCAACCCCTCCCTCCAGTGGCTCATCCTCCCAGGTAAGGTCTGACCGTAAAGTTGTCTCCATCGAAATTAAAATCAACTCTGTAAGACCAGTAAAACCAGTAATAGGAGCTATTCCAAGGCAAACTACATTTCATTAAGTGATGGTTTGTTAAAATTCAGTGCCCTTCTAAACCCCAAGAGCACAGCAGCTTATGCTGAACTGCTCTCAAAAATTCTATGCAACCATGTCAATGGCTGCATAGAGGTCGTTGTACCTACCAGAAGTAAGCCCATAACTAGTCCCAGAAACACACTGCCCTGGTGGCATCCCAAATTAAACAGGATGTGCAACAAAAGGAAAATAATAATGGCAAAAATTCAGAAAAGGAATTTCCAGAAAGATAAAACCTCTTGTCTCATTGAAGAAGCGGAAACTGTGAACATATGTTTTGAGTGTGTAATGAGTTGGCAGACTTTATTTCTGACAGAGTACTTTGTATGGATTTTTTTATTGGGTGATCAAATAGGTGTACTAAGGAAATAGTTTTTTTCAGCTGCATCTGTATTGCCTAGACATAGTAAGGCCTTGTTAAGTTTAATTTGGTAGCTGGCAAAAAGGAATTACTAGAAAATGGAAATCAAAATCTAAACCAGCTATTCTTGAAATAGTGAATATTGTAGCAGGGATAAAAGAACAGGAGGTGGGATCTTTAGAAAAGGATGGTAGTAAATTACATTGAAAAAAATGGAAACTGTGGGAACAATACATACAGTATAATGTTCTGATGGCAGAAATTGAGCAATTTATGTGAGGGTGGATTGGTGATAGTTATGCAAAATGAACATATGTGATTATATAATGTTTGTAACTGGGAATGTATTAATTTGGTTTGTTTTCATTCAATAAAGAAGTTAAAAAACTCTCTCATCAAACTAAATAGGCAACTAAGAGAGCTAATTAAATCAAATAAAGACAAGTTTGAGGTTAAGATAGCCTCCCAATTGAAAGATAACCATAAGGCCTTCTTCAGCTATGTTGGGAACCTCAACGGTGTCACACAGCAATATGCTGAAGGGTCTATATTAATTCAGCGAATGCTTAAAAAAACGTACACTGATTTATCGGCCTCATGTAAGCGAAAGCTTACAATCCCTAACACTCAGAACAGCGATTTTTTTCCAGGGAAAAAAATCGTTGTTCCACAAAAAATAAAAATAAAAACTTCAAAACATTACATAAAGTGGAGGACTTCGCCCCCCCCCCCCACCTTAAATATACAAACTCCAAGATCGCACTACAGTGATGAAAACAGCAAAGTAACAGAGGCGGCCAAGCAATTTGTTTCCCAGGGAAAGAAAGTGCTTATATGCAATTTCGCTATTTTGCTGTTTCATGCTTTCAAGTTCTATCAAGACGCATTGGAAGGGTTGCGTCTTCGATTATATAATAGGAACCCATGCTGAACTGGTGGTTAATGGTGCCACATTCACAGAGCCAGGTGATATAGCAAACCTGTTTTTTTGACAAATTCCGTTCAGACTTTACCCCCCTCACCCCCCAACCATCCTCCAAGATATACCCTCAAAGATAACCTCTCCAACTGTAACTACTGAGCATGTATTGGCTGTGCTCGAGAAGGCCAAGAACACAGCATCAGTAGGCTCAGATAACTTCCCAGGATGCCTCCTGAGCTTTTTAAAACATGATTTACCAGGATCCCTGGAGTCACTATATTCTTCAGACAGACTTTATGCTATGAGAATGGAGGACTACGACTGTCACACCTCTTCATAAGGGAGGACCTTCAACAGATCTTGGAAACTACAGACCCATTAGTCTGACTGGTTTTATTTGCAAAGCCATGGAAAGAATTACAATGGAAATTATCAACAAGGACGTAAGAGACCATCAGACACTGGATCCAGTTTGGCTTTGTCAAAGTAACATCATGCTTACTGCACCTGTTGGACTTCATTGAAAAGGTCATTAAGACCAATGGATGAGGGGAAGGAAGTGCATACTGCTGTCCTAGATCTGGTTAAAGCATTGGGTGCAATATCTCACTCAGGCATTGTCAGAATTACGGAACCAGACAAAATCCCTTTATAATATGCTGGATAGCTAGCTGGCTCAGGGGATATGACCCAAGAAGTTAGGTTCAGTGAGGCCACCTCCACAAAGAGGCCAGTCACCAGTGGAGTTCTTCAGGGCTCTGTGCTGGGCCAACTCCTTTTTGGCATCTTCGTTTTGGAGGTCAGAGGCCTGTGGCTGACCAAGTTTGCAGATGATTGCATATTGGGAGCAGTCATAGAATCCTACAAGATGAGAACACCCTTCAGGAAGGTCTAACACAGACGGATGCTTGCTGCCAAAGACATAGCATAAAACTCTCAAGAAATGCATTATAGTACATTTTGGGAAGTCAGCCACCTTAAGTAACTATGTCTTCAATAAAATACCCTTAAAGTTGATTCACTAGTCAGGGATTGGGAACTCGGATAGTAACCTAGCCTTCAACCAACATGTGTTCAGAGTAGTAAGACAATACTTCTATGTTGCTCAGCTTATAAGTAAGGCATGCAGTCTAGGTTCAGAGAGATCATTATACCACTGTGCTATGCCCTCATCAGACCCATCATAGAGTGTAATTTCCCCTTTAGTGTGCACCTGATCAGACACATGCAGCAACTAGAACATCTGCAAAGGTTCCTTATAAAAAGAATACAGGGAGTAAACAAAATGTCCTTCATTGATGCCACAAAACCCTATCTCTTTACTCTGTATCATACAAACTACTGAGAGGTGATCTTTGCTTGGTGTGAACCTTTTGCACATCTGCAGAACAAACAGCATCAGAATTACTACACTAAAAGACCTACATTTTACTTGTGACATAAATAGGACATTTTGTAAAGACAGATATGTTTTTCAGAGACTTCCCATTCTCTGTAACAGGATCCCCATCCATGTGAAGCAGAGTTCCTTCCAAACTTAAGTGCGACTTGAATCAATGGATGGGTAATCGGAAATTCATCCCTGGTTTGACACCTATGTCTCTGATGGACAGAGGCAGTCAGTAAATCACTCCCTATATAAATTAAACTTGTGGATTATGTTTGGTTTGCACAGCTAGGCTTGCATTATTATATGTGACCTTATGAGAAAGAAAACAAATCATAAAAGTGTGATCAAAATATTTTAGTGCTGTGGATACACAAACCAAGGAAAATGCAGGTCAACTTAAATTTTGTCTAGTATGGATTCATTTGGTAGACAATAGAAGATAGCATTCAGTCTGAAAAATGGTTGAGAGAATAGATCTCAATTTTTTTTTCTATTGGAAATGTTGGATTTAAAGCACCATGACTCTCTCACTGGGATATATTACTTCTGCAAGTTGAAGTTAAAATGTAGTTGTATAAAACTGAATCTGGCTAGAAATGTACTAGCATTTTAGGACACTGTAAGCCGCGATGGTGCAGCGGTAGCATTGTTGCCTCACAGCAAGAGGTACTCCTGTTCGATTCTCGGCTGGAGCACCTTCTGTGTGGAGTCTGCATGTCCTCCCCGCAGTCGAATGGCGTTCGAAAGACATGCGCAGAATGGGCGTGCCTTCGTTGAAGGTTGGACATCGAGCTGGCACCTCTGCACCTGTAAAAAATCTACTACCAATCATTAGCAGACCAGAGTTCCGCTGTGGCAACCCCTAACTGGGAAATCCGAAAGAAAACAACAACAAACTAGATGATATGCAAATCTTTAGCAGCTTGTCATATGGAGTATCCTTTCAGAACATGAAAATAATGATTACTGGAAATCAGGCAATGCGTAATATGTACAGAATTTATAGTATGCATTGATGGACTTTTAATTTGTTATACAGTTTTTACATAATACCTGTAAATAGTGTTGCAAACATCAAACCACATTTCTCTTTAAAATATGTATTTTTGTTTACACAATCTAGGTTAATCTTTGTTATAGTCCTCATTTGTTTTTGGTGCTGATGCTGAAGATTGCTTGACTTTTGCATGTCATTTGCAGCAGCTGTGCAATTTATTGGGCTGTTCTGGCAGTCATGTGGTTTGAAAAAAACATCATTTACACCACTCTTTAGACTAGCAGTAGGGTGTGGCAGCTGTTACGAAAATAAATAGTAAGCAAACACTTGAGCTGTATCGCATATTTTAACCATCTTCACTGTTTTTTTAATCATCTTTATTAAATTCACATTTTGAGTAAATGACCTGGAACACATACAATATGAAAGAAAAAAAACATTGTATTTTTTCATTTACATGCATTAATATGTATTTTTTTCTTTTTTAACAATTATCATTCACTGCAACATTATTTAAATTGCTCAGGTCCTACCTTCCCTGAAATTTCACCCCTCCTGAACATTTTTCTGCGTGCATTATCACCACAAACTCAATTTAGTTTGTGCTTCTTTTCTAGTGATCCCATTTCCAGTTCTTTTATATCATTTATAACATTCAATACTTTAAAACTGATTTCCATTTTCTTGTAATTTATTTTTTGGCAGCCAATAACATTTAAACATAGTATGGCCTTACCATGCATAGGCAATTCATTTTCTATATCTCAGCTGAAAAGAGCAATTTCCTTAGTTACAACAAATCACTCTCCAACATATTTGACAGAGGACCACGTAGGGAATTTTTTAAAAAATCTGCCAGTTTGCTACATTCCTGAATACCCTCTCTTTCCCATCATACTTTTCAGCATTTGCTGTTTACCCAAGAAAACATTCTCAACAGTCAATGTGGGGTATAAATTACCTATGGAAATACTTCCACAAGAAAATCTTAAACCTTCTAGATTGTGCTGCATAGTTGGGAGCCGTACAGATATGCTATTGTTCCTCTATATAGTTCATATCCATTCTCACTTCCTAGATTTTTCTAAAATCTTCTGATTGATTCTAATACTTGCCCATACATGTATTTTATATGTCTTACTAATTCTTCATTTTAACAGTTGCCTCTCTTTCATCTTAAAACTCAACCAGAGCTGGTATTTCATTTAGCACTCCTTTAAACCGTTCTCACTACCTATACTCTGTTATCTATCACTGGTAAAGAAAGCAGTCCAAACTTCTGTGTGGCCTCATTCCTCTTACCTTTCCTTCCGTAGTTATTTCCTCACAATACCTTGGCTCCTTTGCTGAGTTTATGTAATGAATTTCACCTTCCTCCTGCCTATTTTCTATGCCCCTACTTGCGGTCATCTATATAGGTTAAGTCTCATTCCTCCATCTACTTCTTTATTAAGTAGTCTTTTTGGTTGTTATTCGCTTTAAGGGTCTGCATCCAAAGTGCTACTATCTCATTTCATGAACCAGACCCCCCCCCCAACTTCAACAAAATTTCTTTCCACTTTGATTTGTAGTCTTCTAATTGCATTATTTATAGTATATATGAGCCTTAATTGTGTAGCTCTAAAGTATCATTTTACATGTGGTAATACTACTACCAAACGACTTGTCCATCTTTCCCTCCCAAATAAATTCCTTCAATTCTTTATTAGTTGTGGTCCTCGGTTTTTCTTATGGTTGATAAAAAAAATATGCCTTACCTGTTAAAAATAATAAAGGGACTCAAAAGATTTCACTTGCTTGTACCCAACTATCTGTATCTGTAGTCAAGAGCTTCCAACTTCTCAATGTTTATATTATCTATTGTTTAATCTCTTCCATATATCCTTAACTGTCATAATAGGATCTTTTTAATCCATACATCTAAGTAATTTACAGACTTTGTTTTATTTCATTTATATCCTGAAATATTTTAAGTTGTCTCAGGATGTTCCACAATACTGAAATGTCCCTTTCTTGATTTGTCAAGTGAAAATTGTCATCATCTGTAAATAAGACTGATTTATTTTAATTACTATACCAATTAGATTACACAGAGGTGGTGGTGCTGTGGTAGTGTTGTCACCTCACAGTAAGACGCTGTCCGGTTCGATTCTCAGCTAGAGCATCTTCTGCGTGGAGGCATGCGTAAATGGGCGTACCTTCGTTGAAGGTTGTGCATCAGGCCTGGCAAGCCGGTATGTAAAAATCAACTGCCAATCATTAGCGGACCGGAGTTCTGCTGTGGCGACCCCTAACCGGGAAAAGCCGAAAGACACAAACTATACCAATTAGATTCTTGTATTTAAGACACACCAACACTAAGCCAAAAGCTTAAACCAATAAAAAATAAAAGAGGAAGACTTCTTCAGAGCCAAGTACTGCTGAAAGGCTTTATTCACAACAGATAATCCAAAAATGTTAAGCGCTTTCGTCCCCTGAATAACAGGACTTCATCAGAACACAGTATAGACAAACTGCTCTCCTTTTATACTGACAACACACAAAATTGAAGGCGGTTCCATACTAAACAATTAGTTGATCTGTCCTAATTAAATATTGAACCAATCAATCAAAAGGACTGTTCTAATTGTAGTGAACCAAACTGCTGCATACTAGATTGGTCATATATATAAACATCTTTTTTTAAAAAAAAAACACACATATACAATACAAAAATCATCCTGTTATTCTAAAAAAAACATTAAAATCATAACATTTAGTTTCATTGCTTAAAACTCTTCCCAAGTGCACAATACAAATTACAAAAAATATAAAAAATACAAAAAATGTATATATAATGAGCAACACCAACTACCATGGTGTATCAAATGTGCGCATATAAACATTTTATATATATATATATATATATATATATATATATATATATATAAATCAAGTGGTAGATTCTTGTATTTGGCGAACATTATTTTCTTTGCCAATGGCTCTCTATGTATAAATTAAATAACAAAGGATAAAGAGGACTTCCCTACCTGGTTCCTCTGTTTAAACACAGCTTGTCAGACATCATCTCTCGTTAATTCTTGCCTCGGCCCTTCTTTTTATTTTTGTAATTAACTCAATTATTCTGTCTGAGAATATTAATGCTAACATGACCCTTCTCATAAAATCCAAGGTGACTATCAAATGCCTTCTCTGCATCAAGACCCACCAACAAAAATGGTGGTTCCCCACCCTCTGCTTTGCTGTGGATTAACATTGTTCTATTAATGTTGTCAAATTTTTGCCTCCCCTACACAAAGCTACGTTATTTCATATCTATAAGTTTTGGCAACACATTAACTAATCTCTTAGCTAGTGTAGACATGAACATTTTGCAGTCAGAATTGAAATTGCTCTTTGTAAAGCTGTGTCTGAAGGGTCTTTATCCTCTTTGAGTAGTACAGCCACCAACGTTTTCTTCCAGTCTGCTGATGCTGTTCCTCCTTTTAAAATATTGTTGAACAAAACCTTCCAGATCTTTATCACTGTCTTTCCTCCGAACTTCCAAAGTTCCACAGGCATACTTTCTGCTCTTGGAGACTTTCCGGTTTAATTATACGTCACCATTTTTATTTCATCTCATGCTATTTTAGTCATTAATTCTTGAGCGTCTTCTTCCTCTGATCTTGGCATAGTTGAGTCTTATGTAAATATTTCCATTTGTGCCTTTTCTTGGTTTCCATATTCCCCTGCTGTATACAGATTTTCATTGAATTTCCAAAATCTCTATAATAACTCTGTAGGGTTTCTGGTTATTTTTCTTATCACTGGCTCCCTGGATTTGGCAAGACTCATTTCTGTTTTCTGTTCCCTAAATAATTGTGTGAATAGTCTTTTGTGCTCTTTCTAAGCTCATGCATGTTATTTAATTAATGACTTATTTTCCTTTAACACTCTGCAATTGTTCCTCCTCTAGTTTTATAAGCATCACCTTCATCTGCAATATGTTAACCTTTGATAACCCCGTAAATAATTCCTCTTACTTCTTTCCCATATCTTTTTCTGTCATTTCTACCATATTTTTAAATTCGACTTGTGTTTTACCATTCTTCCTACCTATCCTTTCTGAAGAACTTTGCATATTTCTTAATAACTCCTGAATTATTTCCAGTATCAATTCCTTAAATTCATCTCTTTTTAACAAATAAATAGGAATTATGCCAGTGTCTCATTACTTGATTACCCAGCATCTTTATCTTAGTTTTATTGATGCGTGATCTGAAATTTGTTATTTGAAGCTTTCAAGTACATACCCATGCTACTGTGGTTCATAGGTAGGTACTAGGCTATCTGCCCTAAGGCATTTATAAGCCTTGCTAGAATGTGTTGGCTTTCACCGCCCCCTTAGATTAGTTCCCAGTGCCTCTGTCCAGCAGAGCCACTGAAGTGATCCCCGGGGTAAACTTTCTGTTTCCCTTCCACTTGTCAAGGTTTCTTTTGAAGAGTATAAAAAACAAAAACGGTCGTAGGTAAAAGCAAGGTGCAAAAAGGAGCCCAAACAAAATGAAAGAAAATGCACCGAGCTAGCACACTGAGAACGTTTATTAATAGACAAAACAGAAAACAGAAAATGGTGAGCGCTTTCACAACATAAAGTTGCTTCATCAGACAACAGTAAAAGGCTTATACTCTATTTAAATAGTCAAATATCCATTACTCAATTAACTAGTTAGGGTTAACAAGCTGTACACAATCAAATTCAAGAGAAGCTTACCACAGTGAATCCTACAATAAAGATGCACTATGCATATAATGTTACACACAAAGTTACTAAGCATATATAACCACACTATATACAGTGTAAAAAAACATGTACATACATATATAAGATAAAGCAACAACAGTAAAACATATAAAAAACTACTAAAAACATCTAAAATATCTTCTAAAAGATCTAAAAATCAGTGCATGAGTGGTCGAGCCTTCAAAAAGGGAACCAAAGTAGTGGCAGCATTCAACCCAGGAAACTTCTCAGCGTTGAGCTTCAGTATCCATTTTTGCTCATGCCCCTCTGTAATATTTTCTATGTCTCCACCCATAGGGTTCGTATAAATATGTTGCAAAACCAAAAATTTAAAAGAACGTGAACGATCATTAGACATAACGTGACAGGCCAGAGCACTGGATTGTTTACAAAAACAAAAATAAACAACATCAGTGGTTCTACAATCTGAATATTGATTAGAATGTAACGAAAAATGCCTGGTAGGATGCACATAATTATTTTTGTCATAAACAAACTGACAAGCACTACAGTTCCTACATGGAAAAGTTCCACGGCGAACAGAGTGAGTTAACTTTTTGCGTGTTTCCCCATGGCAAAGGTGTTGTTTAAGTGACTTGCTATTCTTAAAACTGAAATGTGGAATCAGTCCAACCTTGTCTACAAGGCCAGGAACTTCTTGTACCAGTATTTCTTAACAACATCCACATATTGATTAATGTTGCTAGAAAACTGGAGAACCACTCTAAAGTCATTCTCAGCTGTGGCACTGTGTGTTGCATCCGCAATCGCTCTGTTGTGATTATAATAAGGTTTGCACCTAGTATCTCTAAGCTTCCAGGCATCAGATATTGCATTATCAATGTCTGCACTAGAATATCCTCTAGCCAGAAACTCAATTTTCAAGTTATTCAATGCAGCTACTGCATCATTGTCATTACTATGTAGCCTGAGTGTCCTAAAAACTTGCCCTCTTAACACATTCCTAGGAATGTGTCTAGGGTGCATACTAGATTTTTGCAGCAATGTGTTCTTTCTAGTTGGTTTATGGTATATAGTACTGCGGAGATGATTCAAATCAGATTTACTGATTTTGACATCAAGAAAACTTATGTCAGTGGCTGAACTCTGGTGTGTAAACCTTAAAAAAATCAGTTGTTGAATGCAAATAATCCAAAAATTGGTCTAGATCAGAGCTGGAGCCCTTCCATAACATAAAAGCGTCATCTACAAACCTAACATACCACATTATTTGTCCAAAGACCAAAAATTTTTGGTTTTGCAACATATTTATACGAACCCTAGGGGTGGTGACATAGAAAATATTACAGAGGGGCATGAGCAAAAATGGATACTGAAGCTTAACGCTGAGAAGTTTCCTGGGTTGAATGCTGCCACTACTTTGGTTCCCTTTTTGAAGGCTCGACCACTCATGCACTGATTTTTAGATCTTTTAGAAGATATTTTAGATGTTTTTAGTAGTTTTTTATATGTTTTACTGTCGTTGTTTTATCTTATATATGTATGTACATGGTTTTTTACACTGTATATAGTGTGGTTATATATGCTTAGTAACTTTGTGTGTAACATTATACGCATAGTGCATCTTTATTGTAGGATTCACTGTGGTAAGCTTCTCTTGAATTTGATTGTGTACAGCTTGTTAACCCTAATTAGTTAATTGAGTAATGGATATTTGACTATTTAAATAGAGTGTAAGCCTTTTACTGTTGTCTGATTAAGAAACTTTATGTTGTGAAAGCGCTCACCATTTTCTGTTTTGTCTGTTAATAAACAATGTTAAGTTGTCAATCTCGCCTTCATTCTTGCTGGATGGGTTCGGAGCCGATCCTCGGCTCCGACTCGGCACTTGCTAAGCTCGAGAGTCACTTTTACCAGCTTGAGGAAGCCCCATATCCCATGATGCAAGGCGGTAATTACCCAGATCTCGTTTGCCGCTTCGCTAATGAAGTCATCCTTTTTACCAGCTCCTGGTAAGTGATTTTTTCTTGCTATTTGTAAGGTTTTAGGTGTCTCAAAACTCTAATTTTTAGTCTTTATATCCCTTCCGTGTACTTTATTCACTTAGCTCCATACCCATTTCCCCTTAGTTCACTTAGTCATAGTTTCAGTGTTTCGGGCCTTAGGCCTTTCCCACCCTCACAGTTCCTGTCAGGATTTCTCTCAGGTGTGTGTGTGTGTGTGTGTGTGTTGTATCACTGTTATAATAATAACTAATTTATTAGTTATTAATAATATTTTTAGTTGTTAGTGTCTTTGTTTGGTCTGATTGGTGTGTGTGTGTTTTAGGACTGAGACATGTCCAAAGATACTAGGGTCTCAGGTTTCAAGAAGTGTGACTCGTGCTGTCAGAAGATGTCTCTGACAGACGGTCACACTTCTTGTATTTATTGCCTGGGACCCCTACACCTGCAGGACTCCTGTGCTATATGTCATTCTTTCAGCCAGAGAGTCCTGCAGGAACGTAGGAATAAGTTGATCCTCAGGGGTCTTCTTAAACCAGAGAGCTCCCTGGCTAAGGTCGGCTCCGGGAAGCCCTCCAAGCCTCCCAAGACCCAGGCTTCGGTGTCCAAGTCTGTGGTCTTGGTTCCGACTCCGCCGGAGTCGACATCGTCTCCATCCGGAGCTGATCTTTCCTTGTTAGAAGCTTCAGTACCCTGGCTTCGGCACCTGTGCCGACACCCTAGCGTCGAAGCATGTCTCGGCTCCGGCTGGTGCCGAGATATCTTTACCTCCTCTCGGAGCTGACAAGTTGTCGGCTCTGCCTGGAGCCGAACGTTCTTCGGCTCCGATGGCTCCGTCCAAGAAGAGGTCTAGATCTCCTTCTTTGGAGTCTATACACTCGGCTCCAGCCTCTCCCTTGCTTTTGGAGCGGAGCCATCGGAGCCGATTATCGAGGTCTTCCAGGCTCTCAGACCACGACTTAGAGAGAGTGGTGAGTAGGCTATTAAAATCACAGGCACTAGCCCAGATGCTCCATAGCCCATCTCATCAGACGTCAGCTATTCTACACCCCCCTGATATTCCTCCTTCGACTCTCCTACAGAGTTCGGAGCCGGAGATTATTGGTACTGTGACTGTTGCTGCTTCAGAGCCGATACCACACCTTTCGGCTCCGTTGTCCTCGACTCCTATCTCCTCCTTGAGACCTTCCTTGGAGGGATCCGGGCGTCGGGCTTCCCTGGTCGGTTCTGAAGGGGGCGAGTGGCATCGGACCCTTGTCCGACCCCGTTCTCCCTCTCGGAGCTTCGCCCTTGGTGAGCTCGGCCCCGACATCTGCTTCGGAGCCTTCCCTTTTGGTGAGACCAGGGATCCCTGTTTCTTCGGAGCAGGATCTCTCGGCCTTCCCTGGAAGGGGAGCCTTCGAGGTGATGAGGAGTGTGCTAGCCCCAGAGCTTAGCCAGCAGTCGGTTCCTTTAGCTCCTCCCTCTATGGTGCCTGTAGATGCCTCTTCCCGCTCTCTTGCTCCCGGACCCAGAGATCCATCGCCCCAGTTTTCCCCATTGGGAAGGACTTCCTCTTCCGAGGTTTCTCCTGATCCTTCAGGTGAACCCCCGCGTAAGAGGACCTGCAAGAGGAAGCATTTAGACTCCCCTGAGTCTACAACATCAGATACTGATTTAGATGAGTCGGAGGGGTCCCCAAGATCTCCCCCTGAGGATGTCTCCTTTTCAGACATCCTTGAACTCTTGAAACAGAGGGGGAACTGGCCCTCCATTAATCCCTCCGAGGATGAATCGGTATACCTGGAGGCTTTTGGATCTCGACCCTCCACCTCCTGGGTGTCTCCGCCTTTCGACCCCCTCATGGAAGTCATAGCTCGAAAGGCGTGGGCATCTCCTGATTCAGTGGAACCAGTCCCCAGGAGACCTTCAAAGTTTATTACGGCCCCTGCTGAAAAGCAGTTTCTTACTAAGGGTGTCCCAGTTGATGCCATGGTGGTGGCGGCCGCCACCAAAAAGGAACTTGCAGATCCTATCGTGCCAGTCCATCCTCCTAACAAGGAATCTAGGTCCATGGACAGGTATGGCAAGCGGATGTTTTCCTCAGTGACCTTTGCTATGCGTTCGTTGAATTATTTATGTCACTTCACCAGACTTCAGAGAGACATCCTCAAAGAATTGGGTGAAGTAGTACAGGATCCGTCAGCGGCAGGGGCTCAAGAAAAGATTGCCTCTCAGCTGGGAATCCTTAATTCCATAACCAACTCCTCCATGCGGCTCATTTCTTATGCAGCCGATGGGGCGAGTAGAGCAGCAGGCACAGGAGTGGCTCTCAGACGTCAGTCCTGGATGCGGCTCTGTAATTTTGCAGACCGTTTTAAGGCGTCCTTCACAAACTCTCCCTTTGATGGGACAACATTGTTTGGCCCTCAAGTGAAGGACACTTTGACCAGGTGCGAGCAAGACGGTAAGACTCTTTCTGCCGTAGGAGTCCATTTCTCCACCCCTTCTAGACCTTATCCCAAAGGTCAGAAGGGAGGAAAAATGTGGTTCCGAACATCTCAGGGAGTCACGCTTGATGCACGTGGTCAATTTACCCCCAGAGGCAGAGGGGGTAATAACAATAGACGCCGCCCTAGGGGCAGAGGAGGTCCGCAGAACCAGGGCAGCAGAGAGCCTCTCTCTGACAAGCCCTTCCAGCATCCCTGAGGTGTTGCCCGACTGTCCACCCTTGGAGGCAGTCGGGGGGGAGATTGTCGCTGTACCCAGAAGACTGGTTTTCCCTCTCTCAAGACAAATGGGTACAGTCGATCATATCCAAGGGTTACAAGATTCCTTTCGAGGAAAGCCCCTTCCCTCAAAAAGGTTCCCCTTCCAGACGTTCCACCCGGTCTAAGGGAAATTGCAAAACTAGAGGTTTCAAAGCTTCTAAAAAAAGGGCCATCCAGCCAGTACCAACAGATCATTTAGGGTCCGGAATCTACTCAAGGTTCTTTTTGGTCGCCAAAAAGATGGGAGACTGGAGACCAATATTAGACCTCAGCAGGCTCAACAAGTCTGTCAAAAAGACAAGATTTCGGATGGACACACTTCAATCGATTTTGCCCTTTCTGGGCAAAGACAACTGGATGTGCTCCATAGACCTTCAGGATGCATACTATCATATAAAAATCCACAGACGCTCCAGAAGTGTTCTTCACTTTCGGCTGGGGACCAGTCATTTTCAATTCAGAGCCCTGCCCTTTGGTCTCACTACAGCCCCCAGAGTGTTCACCAAATGCATGGCAGTGGTCACGGCTCACCTGAGACATCAAGGATTCCAGGTGTTTCCATATCTCGACGACTGGCTCCTCTCAGCCACCACCAGGCATCAACTTCTCCAAGCCAGAGATTACACTCTATGTGTCTGCGGTCACTTAGGAATCTCAGTCAACTTCGAAAAGTCTTCCTTATCGCCCTGCCAATCTATTACCTTTATAGGTGCAAATCTAGACACTACTCTGATGTCAGCAAACCTAACAAGTCAGAGAATCCTAGATATCCAAAACCACGTTCGGATCATCCTATCCAGCAAAAGGGTACAAGCCAGGTTGGTCCTGAAAGTGTTGGGCCTCATGGCAGCTGCCATCACACTTCTTCCTCTGGCCCGTTTTTACTTGCGTCTCCTACAATGGATGTTGTTCACTCAGTGGTCCTTCCAGCAGCTTCCCATGCGTCACAAGATCCTGGTGACACAAACCTGCAAGAACCATCTATCCTGGTGGACTTCCTCTCCTCTAGTCCATCAGGGCAGACCTTTTGTTCCCCCGGCCCCGGTAGCCACAGTCACTTCGGATGCCTCCCTGATCGGGTGGGGGGGGCATTATCAGGGCAGGATGGTTCATGGCACGTGGCAACCGTTCGAGTACCACCTGCACATAACTGTCCTAGAGATGAGAGCAGTGCTTTTAACATTGCAAGCCCTCAACGACTTTCTTCCTTTAGGGACTATTGCAGTTCACACGGACAATATGTCCGTTGTGTGGTACATCAACAAGCAGGGCGGAACCAAGTCCTATCCCTTGTGTCGAGAAGCTCTCAGACTTTGGCAATGGGAGATCTCCTCTCATCGGTTTCTGGTAGCAACGCATATCCCCGGGAAAACCAACATAGTAGCGGACAGATTGAGCAGAGCTATACTCATGCCTCACGAGTGGTCTCTCAACCAATCCATAGTGGAGGAGATTTTTCAGAAGTGGGGCCGCCCATGCTGCAATCTTTCTGCTACACCTCAAAACAGCAAATGCCCAGACTTCTTCTCTCTCTTCCCACTTCCGGGCCATCCCCCCAGAGACGCTCTTACCCAAGATTGGCCCCGGGGAATCCTTTATGCTTTTCCTCCCTTTCCTTTGATACCACAAGTACTCCAGAAAGCTACCGTCTTGAGAGCCAAAATGATTCTCATTGCCCCTTACTGGCCTCGACAAATTTGGTTCCCATTCCTTCATCGCCATCTTTTGGTGCAGCCTTGGCATCTGCACCCAGTTCCAGATCTTCTGATCCACCAGTCGGGTCAACTGCACCGGTCCGTTCCTTCCCTCAACCTCACAGCTTGGTTGCTCCACTTCCTTCCTTAGCCAGGCTTCCTATGATCTCTAACCCCGTTAGAGATATCATAGTAGCTTCTCTTAAGTCCTCTACCAGGAGGATTTACTCTAGCAAGTGGAAACGCTTTTCCCTTTGGGCTAAATCTAAGAACATAGACCCCTTTACTGCCCCTATTCAGTCGGTCTTGGATTTCCTAGCGGAAATTTTTAACTCAGGTTCTTCGTCTTCCACAGTCAAAGTTCAGTTGGCAGCAATCTCAAATTTCCATGTCGGGTTTGCAGACCACAACATTATGTCCCACAAACTTTGTAAAGCTTTTCTCAAAGGAGTGTTCCTTCTTAAACCCCCTGTTAGAGATCCTCCACCACAGTGGGACCTAAATTTAGTGCTGACATCCCTGATACTTCCCCCTTTCGAACCGGCTGCTTCATGTTCATTAAAGTTTCTTTCTTGGAAGACACTTTTTCTAGTCGCTATTACCTCGGCTAGAAGAGTGTCTGAACTTCATGCCCTCTGTGTTCGTCCCCCTTATTTGGTCTTTCACAAGGACAAGAGTATCCTTTAGAACCAATCCATCTTTTTTGCCCAAGGTTGCTTCTAAGACAAATTTAAACCAATCCATTGATCTCCCTGTATTTTTTCCAAATTATTCTAACAGGGCAGAACAAAAATTGCATTACCTAGATGTTCATCGCCAACTCAGATATTACTTGGACAGAACAAAACAATTTAGGAAATCCGATCAGCTCTTCCTTTCTTATGCTGAAAATAAAAAAGGTCTCCCTGTTTCTAAAGTGACCTTATCCAGATGGCTATCTTCCACCATTTCTGACATTTATCAGCTTAGGGGCAAACAGCTGAACTTAAAACCTAAAGCTCATTCCACAAGAGGTCTAGCCACTTCTACAGCCTTTCAGGCTAGACTACCCTTAGATACTATTTGTGCAGCAGCCACTTGGGCCACTCCTCATACCTTCGTTTCTCATTACAAATTGGATTTGGCTTCCAGGGACAGGGCAAGCTTTGGTTCCACTGTTCTCAAGAGTCTGTTCCATTGAGCCACCCAGGATAGAGGTGCTAGGGACACGGTCCCATCCAGCAAGAATGAAGGCGAGATTGACAACTTAACATTTAGAAGTTATGTACCTACCATAACGTTCCATGTTAGTTGTCTTCTCTCGCCTTCTTTCTTGTGTCCCTCCCTCCTGTCCCCCTAGCCTGGACAGACCTTGATCTCCCCTTTTCTCTGGAAGATTCTTCTTCCTTGGACACCAGATAGTTATTGTCCTTGATTACCTGGTTTCCCCTACAGCCTTTTTAGGTTAGTTGTTTCTCTTTCCTTAGTGGAAAGTTTATTATAGGCAGTTTTTCCTCTAGATACCAAATGAGATCTGGGTAATTACCGCCTTGCATCATGGGATATGGGCTGCCTCGAGCTGGTAAAAGTGACTCTCGAGCTTAGCAAGTGCCGAGTCGGAGCCGAGGATCGGCTCCGAACCCATCCAGCAAGAAAGAAGGCGAGAGAAGACAACTAACATGGAACGTTATGGTAGGTACATAACTTCTAATTCTCAGTGTGCTAGCTCGGTGCATTTTCTTTCATTTTCTTTTGAAGAGTGTTAGTGAGGAGCTCTGCCTAATGTAGACTGGAATCTTGTTCCAAAGCATGGGAAGTCTCTAGGACAGGAATCTATTCCTCCAGCACGTCCTATTTATTATTGTGGTGAGGTTTAGATCCCTAGAGGGTGTGGCTCAAGGGGATAAGGTTTTCTTTAGGTGGAGCATGTCCATCAATTCTGGGTTGGACACGATGACCTTGTATGTCAAGAAGAGATCACCTCTGAGTAGGCGGTATGCAACCGAGTACAGCTGGAGTTTCTTGACTCAAGCTGCATAGGGCATCTGTTTGAGGCCAGTGATCCTCTTGATGAGGTACTTCTGTGGTCTTTCCAGCTGTTGCAGGTGTCTTGTAAGGTACATCCCAAATGGGGCGTTGTACTCTATGATAGGTCTGATGAGTAGAGGGGCACAATGACCTCTTTTGATCTGGATGTGAACCCTTTTTGTGATTAGGTGGGCCACGTAGGATGATTTTCTAACCACCTTGGCAATGTGATTATCAAAGGTGAGATTACTATTTACTTTGGTCCCCAGATCCCTTATTATGCCTTCTGTATTTAGGGGACTACCACTTATGTGGTAGTTTGTGGGTACTTTGTTTTTTTCCAAAGGGGATGACTATGCACTTTTTGGCTTTTAGCTTGAGGCCATGATTTTGATACCAGGTATCCGTCTCAGTGAGACCCTTTTATAGGATGTTTGTGTCAGCGGAGAGTCAATTATAGCCCCTAGTTTGCAGTTATCTGCGAACTTGGTCAGCCATAGTCCTCCTGTGCTTGCCTGTACCTCTGAGAAGTATATGCCGAACAGGAGGGGTCCTAGGCCTGAGCCCTGGGGAGTGTCACTTGTAACTGGTTTAGAGTCGGACCTAGCTCCCACAACTCTCACCATGTAGGTTCTGTCCGTGAGCAAGTTGACAGCCCATTTTGTGACATAGAGGTTTATGTTCAGGCTGGTGAGCTTGTCTATTATACCAGAATGGGGAATGGTGTTGAAGGCCTTAGCAAGGTCTAGGTAGGCTGTGTGTGCCACCTTTCCCTCGTCTGTAGCCTTGGTAACTGTCTCAAAGAAGTCCACCAGGTTTAGGAGGCATGATCTGCCCTTAACAAAGCCGAGCTGGGTAGGGTCCAGTGTTTGGAGGTTCCCAGTGTCTCTGTTAATGAGTTCCATGGTGATGCGCTCCATAGCCTTGCAGACCAAGCTAGTCAGGCTTATAGGGCAATAGTTCCCGAGGGTCTGTTGTGGCTCCACCTTTGTGGAGTCGAATAACCGTTGCTGTGCGCCACTATATGGGTACATAGCCTGTGGAGAGGCTGAGTTTGAACAGTGTGTTTAGGTGAGGGGTTAGTTCATCTTTGAGCTCGTGTAGGACGCAGCCTGGGACACCTTCTGGTCCCATTGATGCTGTTTTTGGCTTTGGAGAGGGATGTTTTATCCTGAGTGTCTGTGATTTCAGGGACTCTACATTCTTCTGGTGTGGTTATGGGCCCTTTTGGGGGTGAAAGGGGGGTGTAGTTTGTCCTAAACCTGTCTGCCAGGATGTTGGTGATATCGGTCAGTTCATTGTATTTTGTGCCATTCTGCACTAACTCCGAGCAGATCTGAGCATTGCCACTTAGATTATTGACATAGCTAAAGAATGCATTGTGGCTGTCTTTGGAGTCCTTGGCAATTTTTCTTTCAAAGCTCACCTTGGATGATTTTATGAGGGATCGTAGTTTCTTGCTGATACTGATCAGGGATGTCTTCTCTTCTTGGGATTTTACTCTTTTCTGTACTAGTTTCCTCCTTCTGTTGTATAGCTTGTTTATGGCAGGAGTCCATCAGACTGGTTTCCTTTTCTTGGAGGAGTGAGTTTTGTTTTTTCTTGGGATGGCACGATCCATGCATTCTTTTAGGTGCCCGTAGAATGCATTAGTAAAGGATTTTGCAGCTTGGACAGTGTTATCCTTCAGCATGGGGGCTTTGAAACTTTCCACCTCGGTCTTAAGTAACGTGAAGTTTGCTTTTGAAAAGTTTTTCATGGTGGTTTCCTTGTCTGTGAAATATAATTTTTCTCCAATGTAACCCCGTTATTATACCTTGGGAAATGGTATGCAAACTTTGTTTAGGCTCCTGCTAGTAAGTTAAAATCTTCCATTCCAAATGTCTTCATATATTTCTTCTGAAATCTGCCCTATTTTGTTATATTTTCCTTTCTAGATCCCCCTAATACAATGTCGTTATTACAGATCAGGTTCTAGTCTCCAGCAAAGAATAATAATCCCTACTGAAAGCTAATTCTCTCATCAATAATTCTCTTAAGCTCCATCATAGTACTTTTAGGTGGAATATAAGTACATGCTAGTGTAATTTTCCTTTTGTGTAGTAACAACTTACTACCACAAATCTGCAATTATTTTCTTTCTTTACCATTTCTATTACTATTGGAAACCCTCTATTACCTACCCTTTTTTTTCTTTTTTCCCTTTTCCCTGTTACTCTGTTCAGTATCCATGATGAAATCCTTTCTTTGCCAAGTTCCCATGCTCATTTCTGTCTACATGTGTGCCTTTTCTAATATTGCTGTTTACAATCCACATCTTAATATAATTCAGTAGTCTCTGATTCTTGCCTATACCTAAAAAATACATTATGGAATGTAAATTGAATTACTGAGGTAGTCATACTGATAACAAGCTGTTACTTTCACATATTCCACATGATTTTTTTAATACAAGTTTCCAACGAGTAACTTACATGTGAACATTAATGTTTGTCATGCTGATCTTGTATGTAGTTGCTGCCTTTGCTCTTTGAACTCATGTCACATTTTCCCCATATACTTTACTTCATTAAATCAACACCCAGAAACAAAAGGTTCACATTTTCATTTTTAACCACCTAACCACTTTTAACTTGCAGCAAACACCGAAAACTACATAACGCTTTCCAGAAAGGAAAGTTGATTTTCCACATAGGGACAGTTGCCCCAAATAGACATCTTTACCAACTGAGCTTACCTATTCTAAAATCAAGTTTGATCATGGTGCAAGTGCATGTAATAGCATGCAATGTCCTTACATTCACCGCTGCAGTGTCCTTTACAAATTGGGATTCCTTGCCGTGAAGCCTGCCATCCGGGCAGTTTACCAAAGTCTACCATTGCTTTAAGGTATGCTGAGCATCACCTACACTCTCCTTGCGTGTAGTGTAGGGCATAAAGGTGACGTTCAGGTGTACCATCCTCAAAAATTTTTTTGCTGCCAGTCCAAACGCTGTTTTTAATCGTCTGTCTGTTACGTCTGTCAGTTTTTGCCATTTTTCTGTTTATTGGCTTTCCTGTGATTACTCCTGTTTGCTGAAGTCCTCACCATTGCAGGTAACTACCCTGTTTTTTTTTTCTTTTTTTGATTGTTTTGTGCTGTTTGGGGTTATTGTCATCCAGGAAGTATAAATGCCAGTGTGGGAAATGGATTCTCCATAAAGACCGCCACAATGTGTAGTTTTTGCCTAGGTGCTGCTCAAGACCATACATCTCATTCAATTTGTCAGGCGTTTGTCCCTAAAACTCTTCATAGTAGGCTTTCTTCCCTTTCATTGTATCTTTAGAACCAGCGTCTTAAGCTTCTTGCTAAAGACACTGTGGATAGAACTTCCTGCCCCGAGGGTCAACCGTCAGGGAAGAAGATGATGCATAAGGTAAGACCGGAATTTTCCCCTTGCCAGGAGTTTACCAACCCGGAGGCTTGCCTGGTTGTTTTGTCACATTCCTCTACCATGTCTGGGTTGGAGGCCAGTGAGCATCTGGCAGGCAGCATGTCCGAAGAGACTTTGCAGGCATCCTTTTCGGGTGTTCAGGGGGAACCCTGTTTAACTTTTTTCAAGGGGTCTAGAGGGGTTACGCAGTTTCTTTTTAGGGAAGAGGTTCCTCCTACAGTTGTGGACTGCTGTCCTAAGTCTGGGCCTTCTCAAGTTTCTAGGACTGGTGTCTCCTAAAAAAAAAAACAGAAAACTGATCATGTTTCTATTGCTCCTAGGGATCCACAAAGTGACTTTCAGGCCTTTACTCAGGGGTTGTTCACTGCTTTACTGTTAAGGCCTTCTCAAGGGGTTTTGGTTCTTGCTACTCCTTGGTCCTTTTCTTCCCCCAAAAGGTCCAGAGTATTGAATTCATCTGAGGAAGAGGTGGATTCTGATGATGAATCCCTTGCTTATTCTACCCAGATTCCTTCTCCTTTAGACTGTCGGTCTGAGGAGGAAGACTCTCATACTCTAGATAATCCTTCTGAGGCAATGTCCTTCAGGGACACAGTCTCTAGAATGATGGAAATTTTTTAAGTGGGATTGTGCACAGGTTTCGGATATCCATAACAGGTACTATGAGTTACTGCAGATGAAATCTCCTAAACCTGCAGCCATTCCTCCTGTCTTGGCTGCTTTATTGGATGTTTATTCCAATGCTCTAAAGTGCCGGATTCTCTGCCCCCTCCTCCCAAGAGGTTTTATAGGGTGGTTGAGGATTGTTCCTTTTTGTTTAAATGTCCTACTGCTGACCCCTCTGTGGTGTCTGTAGCCTTTGATAAGCCACCTCAATTGCTTCCATCGTCCAAGCTACTGCCTTCTGACAAGGACAGTAGAACCATGGATAGGCTGGGTAAGAAGGTTTATACTTTGGCTACACTAGCTTTTAGGGCTATTAATTATCAGACCTATATCTGTAGGTATGTCTTGGCTCTTCTTTCTCAGACTTGTCAGCTTCTTTCTGATCTTCCAGACTCTGAGAGTAAATCTTCTGCTCTTTCCTTGCTTGGAACTTCCTCTCAGATAGTCATTCTGTCAAATGTAGTTCTGATGAAGCAGATGCCTCTTCTAGAGCTGCTGCTTTTGGTTCAGTTCTCAGGAGATATTCTTGGCTTAGGCTTCAACATTTGCCCGATGATATTAAGGTTAAGTTGATGGATGTTCCTCTGGATAATAAACTTTTGTTTGGTGAAGTGGCTGGTGGTTTATTTAAGTCTCCTCAGGACAAGCAGAATGCTTTACAGGAACCTAAGCATGTCTTTGTTTCTCCTGTGTCTAAATTTCAGTGAAACTCCCCTTTGAAGCCAACCTTTATTCATAGGCAATGTCACCCTCCTTCTAAAGGTAAAAAGGGTAGTAAACAGACTCCTCCTGCCAAGGCCACTCAGACTGCAGGAAGTCTTAAGCATTCCTTTCCTGACAAACCAGATGCTGTCTTGACTATCCACCTGTTCCCAGCCACATTTGTCTTTCACTTCACCTTTCTCTTTCCCTTCCTGTTTGTCTCTAAATCACCCAGGGTTCTTGGGTTCTGTCAATCATTCAGCAGGAGTACTTCATGGTCTGGATTTCCCTCCCTCCTTTTATGGGCATTTCTCAGCCTCCTCAGGAACAACTTCCTTTTTTCCCAGAAATTCTTCAAGACCTCTTGGCCCAGGGTATTGTTCAAGAGCTGCCTGTGTCCCAAAGGGGAAAAGGGTTTTAATCAAGAATGTTTCTAGTACTCAGAAAAGAATGTATTTGGAGAAATCTCCCATCTAAACACTTTCCTGAAGGTGCCTTCCTTTTGGATGTTGGCTCTTTAGTCTCTTTTGTTCCCCTCTTGCTCCCTCAAGCCTTTCTGGTGTCTCTGGACCTTAAGAATGCTTATCTCAATATCCAATATATCCTCTTTTTCAGGAGATTTTTGCGTTTCTCTGTTGCTTCCTGGCATTTCAGTTCTGTGCTTTGCCCTTTGGCCTTTCAACTACCGCAAGGGTATTCACCAAATGCCTTGCTCCTGTGATTGCCTTTTGCAGGCTTCGAGGGATCCAGATCTTTCCTTATTTGTATGACCTGCTACTTCGGGCATCTTCTCCAGAGGTCCTTATGCAAAATCTTCATCTCACCATTTCTCTTCTTCAGAGCTTGGGGTTCATAATAAATTCAAAAAGTCTTCCCTGACTCCTTCTCAGGATCATGTCTTTCTGGGTTGCAGGATTCAAACGGTGCCAATGCTGGCATGCTTGCCTCCTCCAAAGGCATTAACTCTCATTTCTTTCTTTCAAACTCTTCTTCCCCTGGCCTCCATTACAGTCAGGGAGTTTCTGAGAGGTCTGGGGTTCATGGCTTCCACCATTCCAATGCTTCCTCTGGCCAAACTCCACATGAGGACGTTCCAGTAGTTTCTGAAGTCAGTATGGCTTCTGCACATCCTCTAGACTTTCCTGTTCCTCTTCTTCCATGTCTCAAGAAAGAACTTCTATGGTGGATTCAGCAGTTGTCTCTGAATCCAGGGCTCCCTTTTCAACCTTTTATTCCCTATCAGGAGCTGTTCACTGACACTTCAGATGTGGGATGGGGAGCAACGTTTGGTTACCTGAGGGTTTAGGGAGTGTGGTCGCCTCATCAGCAGATGGAGCACATCAGCATCAAAGAGATGAGGGCTCTTATGCTGGCTGTTCAGGCCTTTCATCCTCTCTCCTCTCTGAGGCCTCTCAAGGTATTCACAGACAATAACCACAGTCATGTGGTATATCAATAAACAGTGGAGTACGAGAGCTTACCATCTTTGCCAGCTGGCACTTCTGGTATGGGATCTGGTTGTCCAGTATCAAGTGACTCTTCAGGCAGTTTATATTCCTTTAGATCAGAACGTTGAGGCAGACAGTCTGAGCAGGTCCTTCACTCATTCCCACGAATGGATGCTTCACAAGAATGTGTTTCTGGACATTGTTTACCAGTGGGGTACTCCTCAAGCAGATCTCTTTGCCTCCCCTCTGAACAGACAACTTCCTCTGTTTTGTGCCAGAGTCCCAAGTCCTCTGGTATGGTAGGTGGATGCCCTCTCATTTTCTTGGAAGGGAATGTTTCTTTACACATTCCCTCTCCTTCCTCTCATTCCGAGTGTCCTGTTCAAGATCCAACAGGATGCTCCCAAAATCTTGTTGAGGCCTCCCTTTTGGCTGCAACAGCACTGGTTCCCTCTATGTCTGCATCTAGCCAAGGGCAATCACCACGAGTTACCTCACAGGGTGGATCTCCTCACACAAGACAAAGAGGTCTTTCATCCATCCCCACCTGTCCTCGCTTCAAATGACACTGTGGGTGATAAGGTTTTGATCCATCATAGACACCTTTTTTCTGAGAACTTGCTGCAGGTCCTGCAGGAGGCCAGAAAACCTACTACTAGGAAATCCTACTTATCTAAATGGAAGAGGTTTTCTATTTGCTGTCTTTCTTGTGACCTGGACCCATTTTCTGTGGATGTTCCTTTGCTTCTCTCTTATTTGTGTGACTTGCTCAGTGCTGGATTGGCCTATCCTTCTATTAAGGACCACTTATTGGCTCTTTCTGCTTGTCTGCCTTTAACTTCCCCCATTAGCTTCTAGATTTGAGGCTAAGCAATTTCTTAAAGGCATCCTTAATATTAGACCTCCTGGGAAGCCTGTTCCTCCTCCCTGAAAGAAAAATCTCACCAGTTATTTGTTTCCTTTCACCCTAGGTGTTTAGGTTTAGCTGTTTCCAAGAAAACTATTTCCACTTGGAATTCAAAGGCTATTTTCTTTTGTTACACTTTTCTTGGCAAGAGCCTTCCTTCTTCTGTAAAGGCTCATTTTACTAGAGCTGTGGCTTCTTCTAGTGTTTTTTGCAAAGGCTTAGACACATTTCATTCTTGAAGCAGCTACCTGAACTTCTGTGCATACCTATAGCATCTCCAGAGCTAGGGCTGGTTTTCCAGATGCCATTCTTCACGGCTTCTTAGAGGGGTCTGCTGCTGCTTCCTCCTCCCAAGTTTCTTCTTGAGCTTTGGCACGCTCCCATTTGTAATGAGTACTGCAGCAGTGAATGAAAGGACATAGTACAGTAAAGTCTTACCATAACAGTAGATGTCCTTGTCTTCACTGCTGCATTATTCACTCCCTTCCTCCACCCCCCCTTAGTTTATTTTTTTTCCTTCCTGGATGTGCAGGTTCTCCTTGGTTTACCTTGGACTGCTGTTCCTACTGGGGCAGTCGGTTTTGAGGATGGTACGTCTGAATGTCACCTTTATGCCCTATGCTATGCAAAGAGTGTATTAGGTGACCTTCAGCATACCTTAAAGCAATGGTAGACTTTGGTAAACTGACCCAGACGGTGGGCTTCACTGCAGGGAATCTCCATTTGTAATGAATACTGCAGCAGTGAAGACAAGGACATCTACTGTTATGGTAAGATTTTACACAACTGTACTGTTGCACCAACATCATTCATTCTTGTCCCATCTATGCTTCTCTCCCATATGTGTAGAACAAATTCTCTGCTCTCGGTTAACTGATTTTAGTCTTATGAAAAATTGTTTGACTACTGGTAAATGAGTAAACTGTGATTGTCCACTGTTTTGTTTTATACTGAAGTACTAAAGGCTGTTAGGAGTGCACCTGCTTACAAAAGTATTCCATTCAGTGCGTTAGGCTTCATTTCCTTTCACTGAACTGCTTACCTGTTTCCCTATAATTACTGATTGCAGTGTTTGTTATGCATATGCCTCATAGTTTATGGTTCAGTTATTTACTGATTAATTGCCTGCAACTGCAAAAAGAATGTCTTCAGTTTTCTTGGATTTGATGGTAGAGAGAAAATAGCTAATCGTTTAAAATTGCATGAACCTTCTAATATGCCAGGGAAACTAACATTTTACATGCTTTCCATTTTCTAGTCTGCTCAGAAAATAAAAGAACAATTTTCTCCTTACATACAGCACAAAACAAGAATACTAGTCTGCACATCCACATGTATAACACCAGGGAAACTGCCATAATTTAATACACACACAGACACACACACACAAACACAGACACGATCAGTACACTTCCACTACTTCTCCCGTTAGTCCAAGATTGTAACATTGTATTGCTTGCATCCAGCCTTTATCTTGTTACATTATAAGCTGCAGATACTTTATAGCCGAGAAAGAAATACTCTTACTTTTATCACTCACTGCTGTTTGATAATGATGACAGACTCCCCCACCTCACGTTTAAAATATCTCTAAATAATGTACAGTTCTGCTTTACAATGTAGCGTGCAGTATATTTCAAGAAATTAGTTTTTATATATATTACTAAAAAATGTAACATTTTTAACTTGGTTACACCTTCAGACCTTCCTTTTAAAAATTAATGGGAATTATGCTTTAAAGTCCTTTCACCATTTTAACATAGTCCTCAAACTGTATCTTTTTTTAGCCACTTCTTTCAGAAGCATAGTTTTCATGTCCAAACTGCATCTTATGAAAAAGACTGTTTATAATTATTCCACCTATTTCCGTCTTTCACATTATTTCTGGTCTTCCTCATCACCTGGACTACCCATCACTGCCTCTGGTTCAAGTCAAAGGTACTCCTGATTTTTCTTGTCAGCTCCTGGGCTTTTTTCTGTTAATCATTTTCCTTTGGAAAAATGGAAAAGGTTAACTAGCAAGTTTTGTTTATGGTCTTTGTTGACGTCAGAGAAATGGAGGGGGTCCCTTCAGCTTGCTACCTCACTATTTGCTGGGTAAACTTTTCTATTTCTGCCTTAACTTGTTCTGCTTGAAAAAATATTCTAAAAACAGCTGGACTATAGAAACTTGAATGTTGTACCTACTTGTTGATATCCTCTGATTGCTGGAGTTTGTTTGTGTCTTTCGGCTTTTCCCGGTTAGAGGTCGCCACAGCGGAACTCCGGTCCGCTAATGATTGGCAGTAGATTTTTTATGTGCCAAGTTTGCCAGCCCTGACGCACAACCTTCAACGAAGGTACACCCATTCATGCACGTCTCCACACAGAAGACGCTCTAGCTGAGAATCGAACGGGGCAACGTATTGCTGTGAGGCAACAACGCTACCGCAGCTTACTACCCATAAACCCTCTGATGTCCATTATTGTTAGCACTTTTCCCTTCTGCCATAATTTGATCAGAAGCAGCTCTTTCTGCTGATGTGACTGCATCTTTACTAGTATAGGTCTTAGTGTCTTCCCTGCATGCTCCGTGTTCTCTTTTTTTTAAGCAGTTCTTCGTGAGAAGCGTAATAGTCAGTCTTTCCTTCATTTCACCGTCAAATTTCTGCAGTTTTATCATCTTATCCGAATACCTACTTAAAAGTCCAATACTTTCCAGCCTTTTGTCATATAACTCATGTCTCATGTAATGTTTTTGAATGCACTTGGTTTACTTTTCTTTGAAATTATTGGACGCCATCTTTTTTGACAAAGCTAAAACCTGAACTGCTTTTTTGCTAAACAGCTGCAAGACAGTTTTTTTCTTCTCCTTCCCTGGTTGATTTTACATTCTCCAAATTTCTACTGTGCTGATGTCCAGAAGAGTAGTAATGCACCAGTAACTGAATTCTGCAGATTGTCATCTTCCACCAGCTTCTTCATCTCTTTTCTTTTTCACATTTCAACCTGTTTTTCAGAGTACGGCCATTTTGGAATCTTACCATCATCTTTGCTACAGTGATTTCCTTTCCTAAAAGCTAGCAGTTGTAGCTGAAATCAGCTGCTGACAAATGATAGCTACATTACTAAGAACCATTTCATTATCATAGTTAGTTTTCCTACAGTGCAAAGCATCTGTGAAACATTTCTGTGCACTATACCTTAAATGTAAGGGTCTATATTGGATGCTCAAACTTCCAAAAGTTCGACTGTCATATGGTCGACACCATATGATCAAACTTTTGGAGGTTCGAACGTTTTAACAGAGATCTCCGTACAGTGCAGAATGGGAAGATTTCCCTTTTCTGCACTGTAGTGCGATCTCGGAGTTGATATATTTAAAGAGCGCGGGGTGCGGGGGGGCTTGGGGCTTGCCCCCCTGCTTAAAATGTTTGGGTAGGCTATTTGTGTTTTTATTTTTTTTTTTTGGATGTTCGAACTTTTAAAAGTTCCATCATATGGTGTCGACCATATGACACTTGAACTTTTAAACGTTTGAGCATCCAATATAGACCCAAATGTAATATGGACTGTATGCAGGAACTTTTGTGGGGTTATGGTTTTAATTAGGAAGCAAGTTTTCAAAGTAAACCAAAAAGAAATTGTGATATTATGACTTCTGTTACATTTTGTTGTGGATATTTTTTTCAAGAGCCCATTTCCTATTGTGTCTTCCAGCTATTGAACCTGCCCATCAGCCCAGCATATTTGTTTTCATGTCCTCAGTATTTCAAGTGGGATAAGAATGGGCCAGGATGACTGCCATACAGGCGGCCATGGTGTTGTTGGTGCTTGTGCCTTTGCTGGCATTCTGGCAGTGACTATGTTTAAGACTTAACTTCACCTGTGGTGGCTGCAGTGTGCACCTGTATCACTGCATGAGCATTCTACACCCTCCCCCTATGCGTGAGTGCTCCCACGCACATTCTGATGAGCTGCTGTTGACAGCTTGAGATCACAAAGTACATGTCTACTGGCATTCCTGCAGCCACTGTTACTGTACAAACCTCCACTTGCATGAGAATGTGCTGGCCCGACTGGGAACACCATCTCCCTCCTCCAGAGTGGGAGAGTAGGTATGAGCCACTCACTCCCATCCTTCCCTTCTCAGCTATTCCAACTCCTGAGCTGCTATTCAATCTCTAGTCTCATGAATTATAGTCAGGGCTTTGTCCCTGTACACCACAGATCCAGGCTTACAAATTTGTTTTGTCAGTTATGCCAACTTTCAAGCTATAGTTTCAAGCTATAGTTTGTTGTCTGAGGCAGCAGTGTTGACCTCCCATTAGTGGAAACCGTAATTGGGATATGGCTTTGTTTTGGATCAAATTTTATTTTATGAAATCTCATGTACTTTTATGAAGAGTGAATGTGTGTGCCCAGATTACTTTTTATTTTCCTGTTAAGAGCTGCATTGTGAGCAGGCAATTTCCAAAAGAAATTGTGTCCAGTGGGTGATAGTGGGGCTGTTTGTATTCCGTTTAATATTAGTGCTGTTCCTTTAAGGAGAAATGTATTACAGGTTGTATAGAACAGTAGTGTGGACACAAGAGACAGCAAACATCTTGATGCAGGTGTGTTAGTCTGGCAAGAATGTTGCTGTCCATTAACACAGTCATTGATTGTGTTAATGGGTAGCAGTAAAGTTACACTTTGATGTAGCTTAACAGTAAAGTATGATGCTGTCCTCATCTAGTTTGCAAACAGCCTGTTCTACACCTGTGAACCTAACGACCATTAGGGTCCTTATAAGCCTAGCTTTGCATTCCAAATGTGACACACAAGTTTTGATTTATATAAGGGTGATTTACTGACTGCGTCTGTCCGTCAGAGACATTTGTGCCATACCGGGGTGAATTTCATGTTACTCATCCACTGGTCCAAGTTGTATTAGTGTTAGGGAGGAACTCTGCTTCCCATGGATGGGGAGTCTGTTCCACAGAATTCTCTGAGAAACATATGTCTCTCAACAACATGTCCTATTTATCAGAAGCAAAATATACGCCTTTTGATTTTGTAGTTCTGATGCTGTTTGTTTTGTGGCTGTGCAAAAGATTCATCAAAACAGCATCCAAGGATGCCTTGTATTCCAGGTAAAAATCACCTCTCAGTAGTCTGTATGATAAAGAGACGGGGCTTTTTGTTTACTCCCTGTATTATTTTTGTAAGGAACATTTGCCCAGTCTATAAGAGGGGTAATTAAAATCTCCTATGTGTAGGGTGTTAGGTTGGATGGTAAGTGACATCAGTAGGTTCAAGTTTGCACTGTGAGCTTCTTGGGACATGGAGGATGACACACAGTAGGTTAGGGTATAATATGGGATTTTGTCTGTGGTGATCTGTATAAATCATTTATTAAATGCACACAAAATGTATTCCTGCTACAGTCTGTGTGTTTTGTTTGCCCATAGACTGTCAAAAAATAACTGAATAGTGGGAATAAAGGTGTATAGATTATAGTATCTGTCTGATCCCGTCCCATCATTTTATCAGAAGTGCAAAAATAGTCTGGAGTGGATTTTATATACATTATGGTGGTGCTGCGGTAGCGTTGTCGCCTCACAGTAAGACGCTGTCTGGTTCGATTCTCAGCTAGAGCGTCTTCTGCGTGGAGACATGCGTGAATGGGTGTACCTATGTTGAAGGTTGTGCGTCAGGCCTGACAAGCCGGTACGTAAAAATCAACTGCCAATCATTAGCGTACCGGAGTTCGCTGTGGCGACCCCTAACTGGGAAAAGCTGAAAGACAGTAGTAGTATTCTATTTATTGTGAAGTTTTACTGAAAATGATAATATGAATTCATTACAGTGTGAACAACTGGCACACCTTTTGACTTTAGTGTCAATAAATCTGTTAAGTTGTTCCATAGCTTTTCTTTCATTAATTATCCATCTCTGATATATTGTCAACAATAATTCAACTAATATGCGTTATGTATAATGTTTGCAAATGTAAACTTGTTAATATGGCTTGATTAGTCTTATAGAAATGTAAGGTTGCTTGGATTATAAGGGCTAATTCAATAAAGGTGTTTAGAAAAATAAAATAATTCAAGTAATCTCACTTCTACATCAACATGGAACAATATAAATAAATGTTTACTTTTTTCCTTGTTAATGTTTTGATGACTTGCTGGCATGTATAACCTTTTTGTGTACTTACATTTGAATGTGCCATGCTTTTACCAAACAGTTCAGATCTAAGCAGTATAAATAAAACATTCTTGTCAAAGCGTGAAGCATACTGCATTCCATGCATACTCATGTTCCACAGCACACAGATGTGATTATGCCTGAACTGTAATCCAGTGATGGTAGTGATACCCACCAAACTGTATGGCTTTCTCGGTCAACTCTAGCCCTTACTGTGCATCACCATATTGACTTCAGCCAAAAAAATGTAAACCTTTCCAGTCAGAAAAGTCAAGAAGTTGTTGTAGTCTTGCTGCTAAAGACATGTTGTAGATGGTCTGTCCAGTCATTCAACTTAAGTTAATTTTTCAAATCAGCTAGCAGGGAGAAAAAAAATACAATAACGAAAGTTAAAAGTTATCATTGTATTACCTTGTAGAATAGCCCTTGCTGGGCTTCATATAACCTTTACACAGTTTCATTTTTGTACCATAGACTCTTAAGTCTTTCATAAAGATTCTTTGCTTTCATAGCATTTATACATTTAAACCGCAGCTCCATCTAGTCATTGAGTTACCATTGACACAAGGAAATTCTTTGGTTATCCTCTGTAATTTAGCACCAATAAATGCACAGCAAACAGGATAAACATGAAGAAAAGCACCAAATCCAAACGATGGTGGTCTTCCACAAAATTTATTAAAAACTGTTCGAAACGGAATAAGAACGGCCTCGAAGCCAAGATAAAATACAAAACAAAAGACAAGAAACCAGTAGGTAAAGCGCTTTTCGTCCGGATAATATCCGGACTTCTTCAGACAACTCACTCATGTACACAGTAGGTTTAAATAACCTCCTCTCATAGTATTAACCAATCAACTCTCAGGAAATACCTTCATATGGGTTTCATACACAAAGTCATCCATAGATGCAAGTAATTCTCTACCTTATGTCACAAGTCTTTATACAAAAGGTAAACAGTTCAGTCGTAACAGCCAAGATTATAATGCCTAAAAACCCTCAATTCGTACATTTAAGAATATTTTAAACAAACGAGTGGCTTCGGTAGCTGTAGTCACTGTCGGCTGCAAAGTGCTGTTATATTAAAGTCTTAAAATAAACAGCAAAAATGTGACCTACTCTTTCCACATGTTCTAGCAAGAAATATGAGAAATTAAAACATAAGCTTTCTTTAATCTCTAATCTACTATACTTAGCAAGTAATAATAATAAGTACACATAGTATAGCAATATAAGGAAACTTTCGGGAACAGGCTACTTCTCGTTTGTCCAATCCCATTAAAAACACACACCTTCCAGGTTAACAGTTTTAGGCAGGCAACACTACTCACTTCTGTGTTCGCTGTCTCCTGTAGTTTAACAAAGTTGGTGTTGAACTAATTTCAAGTATGAATTGCCTTTGGATACAATGGAGGTAATGCCGGTAGTTTGGTGACCATTAGCCAACACAGTTGAGATCAGGAAGCAGATGTTTGTCGAGAATAGGGTCACCTCCAACATATACAAATACACTAATAGGATACTAATAACAAATAAATACACAACTAGTAAAAAAGCATTTGTAAAGTTAAGGAAACTTTTACCCTTGCTTTTTAAATTAGTTCAACACCAACTTTAAGAAACTATAGGAGATCTACACATAATTGTATTTAGTAGAGGCAGGATGAATAAAATAAAATAAAATTAAACACATGGTAGATTTTAAATATGATCATAATTAACAATGCCATAGCGAACACAGAAGTGAGTAGTGTTGCCTGCCTAAAACTGTTAACCTCGAAGGTGTGTGGTTTTAACGGGATAGAGACTTTAACATAAGAGCACTTTGCAGCCGACAGTGACTACAGCTACCGAAGCCACTCGTTTGTTTAAAATATTCTTAAATGTACGAATTGAGGGTTTTTAGGCATTGTAATCTTGGCTGTTACGATTGAACTGTTTACCTTTTGTATAAAGACTTGTGACATAAGGTAGACAGATGAATTACTTGCATCTATGGATGACTTTGTGTACGAAACCCATATGAAGGTATTTCCTGAGAGTTGATTGGTTAATACTATGGGAGGAGGTTATTTAAACCTACTGTGTATATGAGTGAGTTGTCTGAAGAAGTCCAGATATTATCCGGACGAAAAGTGCTTTACCTACTGGTTTCTTGTCTTTTGTTTTGTATTTTATCTTGGCTTCAAGGCCGTTCTTATTCTGTTTCAAACAGTTTTTAATAAATTTTGTGGAAGTCCACCATTGTTTGGATTTGGTGCTTTTTTTCGTGTTTATCCTCTGTAATTTGACAGCAATGTTAGCACTAACCTTACCATGTAAACATTTCCCTTAAAATCAGTCATGATTTAGGGCCCAAAGAACTGTATTTCAACCATTGTTGTAACAAAATGCACTCTGTTCCCCAGTGTGCATTTGGGGGAGTCCATGCAATCACAGCATATACTTGTAAACCTCATAGTAAGCTGAGTAACTATCCATTTTACTCTTATTCTGGAAATCCCATTTACTAAGGTGCATTACCTTGTTAGTAGCTCTCTAAGACCAGTAGTATCTAAAAATTTAGGAAATTCCAATCTCCTTGCCATTTAGTAGTGCCAGCAAAGACTCTGCATAAGTTTGTCATCACTTGTGTTTCCCCTTAAATTTAAATCTACTACTGTGAATCGGAGAGAGAGAGAGAGAGAGAGAGAGAGAGAGGAAGAGAATCCTCCAAAAAAGAAAAACACACTAAACTCACCAATGTCACCTAGATTTCTCTCACATTTGATAAGGGAAAACTCACCTTATGTGTGCTACTCTTTCTCCTCATTTCTGCTTTGCACCTTCCCGCCTGTTACACCAAGCAGGGTAGGTTGTCAGTCTTCACCTTAACACGGCCATATTTTCTATTTATATTTTTTTATTGCTACAGTGCTAACAAGCTCTATCACCTCTTTGTCATGTATGCCACAACTGGATTCCATCACACCCTAGTTCATTTGAGATGACCAGTCATTTTTGTACAGTATGACTTGATATAAACCCTCACTTCTGCCAGTTTACCCACTTAAATGAGGAACACATTCAGTTGCTGTGTTCAGAGCCAGTTGTATTATGGTAAGAAACCAGACACTGTTGTGTGTAACTAATATTTCAGGAGGTTCTTTCTTACAACTGTGAGAAGCCATTCACACCTAAACTGCTAAAATGCAATTGGAGCACCCATATGCAATTCACTGCATGTCATACTTTGATGCTTTATACGTCCTGTAGCTACATAAGGGATTTGTAATCATAAGTAACCGTTTGGCAGTATCTGACAGTGCACCACAAAAGCAGCATTTGATACAATTCCAGCCTAGGCTCCTCAGCCATAACCACTAGAGTACCACACAAAATTTGAGAAATGGTGTATGAAATGATCAAAAAACCTTCTCATCATATGCATCCCTGGTAGGATTACCTAGGATATGACCTCCAGTTCTACACACCTGTCCACCAGTAATGAATTAACCAGGACTGCGCCGTTATCCACCTCTTGACCTGTCTTACTTTCTATTCTCATTCTTCTATTGCATATCTACAGATTATATGTAATTATTTTGTGTTTTATTTTTGTGATAGAATTTGCATATAAGCTGGGAAAACCAAAAGACTGGACCCTTATTTTCATTTTACACTGCAGCAGACTTACCTTCATGAGGATTTTTAACCCTGTTGCCTCTTAAGATACATAGTAGTTGAAAGGATGAGAAGGACATAGAATGGGTGTTTCTTATAGCTTCTTGAAAGTCAAGTGCATGTGGTACCCAAGCTATCCAAGACTGTGTCGCCAAACGTTGTTATACTTATTCATGTTTCTAGATGGCAAAGAGTACAAGGAGTTTCTGCAGTGAGATATTTGGCCCTTGAAGTATTCAGGTCAGTTTGAATGACCAGAGTCCTACTCTGCTGGCCTCTTGGGTGATTTTATTTTTGCTGTATAGCTATATTAGCCGCTTGCAGATATTGTGCTTATGAATAGAGTTAGACATTGTTGTACCTGGCCAGGCAGTGTGTACTATCATCTTCTTCGCATTATCTGTGTACATTTTTTGTGGTCACTGTCATTGCTGTGCCTGTTAAAAAAAAATCTTTAGGCAACAGATAGACAAGATTTAGTCAATCAGGCTGTGGCCCTGAAAAAAAAATCAGATACTTTCTGAAACTTCTTTTGAAGGCAGTGTTTTGAAGGCAGTGTTTACTTTTATCAGAAGCCTAACTATTTAATCTTATATTGCCATTCCCTGTTGTAATGACGTTGAATAACATTCAGTTGTAGTAAGGTAAAACTGAAGTGATTTCGAATGTGATCTTAATGGCAGTATTTTGAATGTAGGGATTTTTGCCTTGCTGGAAATGTTTTAGCTTGAAATGTTTGTCACTTGAAGAACCACAAGCAGTGGTTTCAGCTCCATTATGATCCAGATGACTTGATTTCAGGTGAGAGGATTAGGCACTGGAGGAGTCAGGACAAGAGCTGTGGTGGGAACGAATGGCCTGTGTCAGCTTGCCTACTCTATGGACGATTGGAGATTTGAATGCAATCAGGGCATGCACTCAGTGAGACTGAGGCAGGTATCCTTGGTTGCAGACAGGCAATTATAATAGTAGGGGGGCATGAGCAAGATAACAATTTGGGCTTTGATGCTTTTGTCATCATACCTGCTCTACCCATCTAGGGTTTTCCTTCCATGTATTAAAAAAATTCTGAGCCCTAATGGGGTGCATATGATACCTGACTCCCTCCCTCCAGTTCTCACTTTGGCAAAGGGTCAAATGATCATGTGTCTTAGGTCATTTTCTGTTTGGAGAGAGAGAGGATACACACACAAGGTCACAGTAGGATTTAGCTAGGACCCAACCCGATTGACTGGGAAGGTCTACAGTATGGGTGACAAGATGGGTTCAGTGTTGTATGGGCAGAAATCAGCAGCAGATAGGACTTAGGGCCAAAGTAGATGATGAAAGATTTTTTTGTTTGTTTGTTTAAAAGAGCCATAAGCAGTGGTATGTAATTGCACATTTACCTGTCTAATTTCTCTCTGCAGTATATTGCACACATTCCACTGAAATGCATTATCATCTAAAACTGCAAGTGTCTAATTTTCCTCTTGCTGTATGGCTAGCGTCTTCTGTGTACCTTCTTAGTGAAATCCTTCCTGTAAAAGGCAGCTGTTCTTCAAAAGGGAAGCATTTGCTCTTTGCTTTGAAGACTGTTTTTGAAGTTGATTTTGGAATCTAACTGCAGGTATTGCATGTGGTAACTGACTACTAGTCTTGTAGATTAGCTATTAAATAGCCAAACGTGGAAGACCTAGGCACATGCTCACATTTATGTGTTACACATTTGAGTGTAAGTATGCATATGTTTGTTTGCATATATGCGTGTGTGTGTGTGTGTGTGTGTGTGTGTGTGTGTGTGTGTGTGTGGACAGAAAAAAAGAAGTTATGTACTTACCATAACGTTCCATGTGAGTTGTTCATCTCGCCGGAGCCGATCCTCTGCGCTGACTCTGCCAGATGCTAAAGCTTGAGGTCTTTAAACAGCTCGTGGCCTACTCCCTATCCCATGATGCAGCAGTGCTTCCCTCAGATCTTGTTTGCTCAATCATACTGATAACTAAAGAATATAGGCATTGAAATAAGAATACCGTAGATAATGACAAAGTATCACTAAGACTTGTTTAAATTTCCCGGCCCTCAAGACTTTAAAGGTAGGGGGATGTTCATCGTGCATACAGCTGCAGTCATAACAGATGGGTTATCCTGCCGTCAGGTGGGTCCTCAGTCGGCCGAATTCCAAAGTCTAGGTCCGGCGTCGGTTGTCGTCGCTTCCTCCCTGATGTCAGTGTGGCAGGGGTATAAAAGAGGCAGCCAACGCCATTTTCTTCAGTCCTTATTGCCGCGCGGTGCCCAAAGCAGAAGCAGTTCGCAAGTGCCGGTCGGCCAGCTCCTGAGATTTACGAAAGTATTTTAGCCAAAGTCTTCTTGAAAGCTAAGTACCCCGTTGGGGAAACTTTTCTTGCCTCAGACCGATGTCAGACAAAGTTAATAATTGCATTTCATGTGGGAAGCAAATACCGCATAAGAATTTCCACTCTTACTGTATACCTTGCTTAGGCCCAGACCACGACGTCTCGGCCTGCCGTTTTTGTGCTAGATTCAACAAACGCACTATTAAGCGTCGGGCGGAGTTCGCCCTTCACTTTTTTGGCAAAAAAATTTAATTATATTATGTCGTCGGATACTCCGACTCCAGTTTTGAGCAAAAAACGCAAAGATAAGGACCGGCATACGAGGTCCGCACCACCTACTGATACCACGCTAAGGCCAACTACCAGTTCTCCGGTACTCAGCGAGGCGCCTACACAGCCCCTGAGTACCGATGACAATGCATTACCGGTGTCTTCAGTACCCGAGGTCGCAGGCTCCTCTGCCCCCATTCCTACTACAGATACCTACGCCATTCCCGGCGGGGAAACTCAGAATTTAGACAGGCCTGCCATTTCTCAAGGGGTCTTCAGGCCTTCCTCCTTCTCTAGTAAAGCCTTCACTAAATCTAAAACAGCCATGAAAACCAAAAAACAGGTTCCTCAGACACCCTCTCAAGGCACCATGCTTAAAAAACAGATGCTTAAAATGGCTGAGGATTTGATTACTCTTATCAGGGGTTCTCAACCCCCCTCTGACAAAAGGCCCAGATTAGAGGAAGACTACCCTTCCTCAGATCAAGCTTCTATTACCTCAGAACTATCTGAGGACCTGGATTGTGCCTATTCTCCATTCGAAGACTCTGATGCAGAGGAGTCTATTCCCTCGGTCTCCCCCCCTGAAGACCTCTCTTTTGGGGAAACCCTGCATACATTGAGGGGACACTTTCACTGGGAAGGCCAAGATTACTCAGATTCCAAGAAAAGGCTCAGGAAATTTCTTTTGCTCCCCCAGTATAGGCCCCTGGCTATCCCTCCTGTTTTAGATGTATTGGATGATGTGTACACAGAAGCCAGCCTTAATCCTGATTCTTTACCTCCAGCTCCTGTTAAACCAGACAGGTATTACCGGGTTCCTGATTCTCACCAGTTCCTATATAAAAGCCATACTGCTGACCCAGAAACTATTTCACAGGGTCCCAAGGGAATTAAGGCCGCTACTGCTAAAACCCCATTACCTTCAGAGAGAGATTCCAGATCTTTAGAAAGGTGGGAGAAAAAGGTGTACACCTCGGCCACTTTAACCATGAGGGCATTAAACTGTCAGTCCCATATGTTAAAGTATCAACAGTTTTTGATATCTCAGCTAAAAAACAAAATGGCACAACCAGAACAACCAGATTTAAAAGAGTTGCAGGATTTGTTGCATGGTGCAGAGCAAGTGGGTAAACATACCTTGCAGTGTGGTTTTGATGCTTTAGAGGCCTCATGTAGAGCTGCTGTTACGGGGTCTGTTATTTGTAGGCATGCTTGGCTCAAAGAGCAAACCTTACCAGATCATGTCAAAGCTAAATTATTAGATGCACCTCTTCAAAAAGATGTATTGTTTGGTGTTAAAGCAGAGGAGGTGCTAAAGAAAATGGAGGAAAAAGCGAAATCAGTGCAAACAGTGAAAGATTTCCTGTAGGTACAGCCTCCACGTTTCAGCAGAAACTGGCCTTCAAAAAAATTGGTCCTTTCCAGCCACGGACAGACCTCAGAGGGGCAGATACAGGCGTCCAAGGGGTAGAGGGCAACCTCAAGGATCTTTCAGAGCCAGACAGTGGCAAGCACCAACCCAAGAGGTGGAGAAGATAGATCACAGTCTTTTAGAAAACAGACACAATGACTTCCCCCTACACCTGCCAAGCAAAGCTTTAATGGCAACACCTTTGGGCGGAAAACTGACATTATTCTCAAAAAAATTGACATATTGTTACAAGAGACAAATGGATTCTGGACATTATAGACAGAGGCTGCAGGTTCCACTTTCACACCCTTCCAAAAATGAGAGGCATGCCAAACCTGCCACAAAATCAAAGGGCAGAGGCACAAAAACAAATTTCAGCTCTCATGGACATGAATGCAATTCAAGAGGTACCTGCAAAAGAACAAGGTCAAGGGTTTTATTCCAGACTATTCCTGGTACCAAGGAAAGACAAATATTGGAGACCTATCATAGACCTATCCATCCTAAACACATATCTACAGGTGCCAAAATTCAAGATGCTCACATTACAGAAGCTTCTTCCCATGCTGGGCAAGGAGTCTTGGCTGGTAATATTGGACCTCAAGGAGGCATACCTGCATGTCCCTATCAGACAAGATTGCAGAAGATACCTCAGATTTCTTGCAGGTTCAACCCATTACCAATTCTCTGCATTGCCCTTTGGCTTATCTACTGCGCCCAGAGTGTTTATGAAATGCCTGGCATCAGTAATCGCCTTCTGCAGACTACAAGGGATACAAATCTACCCATATCTGGACGACTGCCTGATCCAAGCGGACAGCAAGGACATACTACTGCAGCACCTGGCGTTTGTAATTAAACTGTTGAACTTCCTGGGATACACAGTCAACAAAAAGAAATCAAAACTAATACCCTCTCAACAAATAATTTTCCTGGGTGCCAACTTGGATACAACCACCCAGATGGTCTACCTCACACCAGATAAGCAAGGGCAACTGTCTCAATACTTCAGAAAAATGGCAACTTACACCAGGCTAACTGCAAGGAAAGTCCTGCAGGCTCTGGGATTCATGGCATCTTGCATCCTACTTATCCCATGTGCAAAGCTGCATAGGAGGAAACTTCACTGGTACCTAAAAAACTTATGGTCTCAACACAGCCACAGCTTGGAAGCAATTATACCACTCATTCCATGCCTTCAAAAGGAATTTATGTGGTGGGCTCAAGCTTGCCAAAGAAACACAGGTCTTCTTTCTGTGTACCTCAAGCAACTCAAATCATCACAACAGACGCCTCAGACTACGCCTGGGGAGCACACATGACAGATCGGTGCATTCAGGGAAAATGGGCACGAAAAGAGAAGCTCCTTCACATCAACCAAAAGGAAATGCTAGCCGTGCAAAAGGCTATTATGACCTTCAAAGACCTATTGCATCCTGGCCAGCTATTGATAAGGACAGACAACACCACAATGATGTGGTACATAAACAAACAGGGGGGAACTCATTCATACCCCCTGTGCAGGCAAGCCATGACCCTATGGAACACAGCACTGGAATTGAAAATTCAACTACAGGCACAATTCCTGCCAGGGAAGGAAAACACACTGGCAGACAACCTAAGCAGAAATATGACAGATCCACACAAATGGAATTTGCATCCTCAAATTTTCACAAAGATAACTCGGGCATGGGGGCAACCAGACATAGATCTCTTTGCTACCCACAGAAATTGCCAGTTGAAAAAATTTTGTTCAAGGACCTATCATCCACAGGCCTGGAAAGTGGACGCACTTTCCTTCAATTGGGCAACATTGACAGTCTATGCCTTCCCGCCTCTTCCTCTGCTGCCCAAAGTTCTATTAAAAGCCAGAGCAGAGAGGCCGAAAATGATTCTCATTGCTCCAGACTGGCCAAGGCAACACTGGTATCTGCTCCTGAAGAGCCTGACACATTCCCCACCATGGATCCTACCTCTAGTCCCTCTTCTGTTGTCCCAGCACAACTGCAAAACTCTTCACAGCCATCTCAAAACTCTAAATCTAGCTGCATGGAGAATTTCTTGATTTCCCAACAGTTTCTCCTCTCCAAGGAGGTTCAGGATGTCATCTTGGAGGCCAGAAGATCTTCTACTAGAAAGACCTACTCCGCCAAATGGAAACGATTTTGTGCCTGGAATCAAAAGAAGGGACAGAATCCTTGGGTAATAATTTTACAGTACCTAGCTGAGATGTTAAACAATGGACT
Organism: Protopterus annectens; assembly: GCF_019279795.1. NCBI lineage: Eukaryota > Metazoa > Chordata > Ceratodontiformes > Protopteridae > Protopterus > Protopterus annectens. The sequence continues at coordinate 971,828,731 of NC_056744.1, forward strand.
TTCCTTCTCCTCCATCAAGATCCACGCTTCAGCCATTTCTGCACAATACAACACAGATCCTCCTTTATTCTCTCATCCTCTCTTAAGGCAGTTCCTCAGAGGGGCAAAGAATATAAAACCCCCAAGGAAACTACCAGCCCCTGCTTGGGACCTCAACTTCGTATTGGAAAAGCTGACCCTTCCTCCCTTTGAGCCAGCTTCTTCATCAGAGTTACAGTACTTGTCATGGAAAACAGCCTTTCTTCTGGCTATCACCTCAGCTCACAGGGTTTCGGAGCTACAGGCCCTCATGGCTGTGCAACCATTCATCATTTTCCATCAGGACAGAGTTTCCTTACGAACCAACCCTACCTTTATGCCAAAGGTAGTATCCAGTGTAGCTTTGAATCAGACTATCCACTTACCTACCTTTTATCCTAATCCACAAACCAAAGGGGAAAGACTACTACATTCCTTGGACATTCACAGACAACTTCGTTATTATTTGGACAGGACAAAGCCATTCAGGAAATCTGAGCAACTCTTTGTGTCCTATGCTGCAGGTGCTCAAGGAAAGGCTATTTCCAAACAGACAATTTCAAAATGGATAGCCCACTGCATACACTTTTGTTACTCATTTCATGGAAAAACTGTGCCTGCATGCATCAGATCCCACTCCACCAGAACCACAGCTACCTCTGCAGGCTTCCTCAGTGGGGTCCCTACCAAGGATATTTTGGAAGCAGCCACCTGGAGTTCAGTGCACACTTTCTCCAAGCACTATCATCTCCCACTATACTCTAAATCTAGAGCGGACTTTGCCACAGCAGTCCTGCAGGGCATCCTAGCCCCTCCTAGTTCCACTTAGTGCCTACCACCCTTACTTAGCTTTGGGATTCTACCCATCTGTTATGACTGCAGCTGTATGCACGATGAACATAGTACAGTTTTGTACCTACCATAAATGTAGATGTTCGAGTGCTCATACAGCTGCAGTCCAGGTTTCCCTCCCTCCAACCCCTCTTAGGACAGGCCTTATGACAAACCCTTTTCATATAACCTTTTGGGGGGGTACTCTTTTATGGTGTATTTGCTTGCAACTACTGTTTTTGATTTATCAACATTGCATTTTTGCATTACGTTTGCCTTCCTTCTGGGGGCACCTGACATCTGGGGCAAGAAAAACTGAAGAAAATGGCGTTGGCTGCCTCTTTTATACCCCTGCCACACTGACGTCAGGGAGGAAGTGACGACAACTGACGCTGGACCTAGACTTTGGAATTCGGCCGACCGAGGACCCGCCTGATGGCAGGATAAACCATCTGTTATTACTGCAGCTGTATGAGCACTCGAACATCTACATTTATGGTAGGTACAAAACTGTACTTTGGTGGGTGGGACGTAAGAATGAAGGTGAGATGAACAACTCGCATGGAACGTTATGGTAAGTACATAACTTCTTTATGTGAAGTTGTTCTATCTTGCCTTCATTCTCACTGATGGGTCAGCGTCCCAAGCACCATCTCCTTGGGTGGCTCATGGAAGTATATTCCTCAGAACCATAGAACCAAAGGAAGCCCTGTCCCTGGAGGTATCATTCAATTTGTAATGAGTGATAAAGGTATGAGGTGAGGACCATGTGGCTGATGCACAAATGGTATTTATTGGCAGCCATGCCAGAAAGGCTGAAGATGTGGAAATTGCCCTGGTCGAGTGAGCCTTGACTTTATGATTTAATGTAATCTGCGAAGAGTTGTATGTGAAAGAAATACAATCTGACACCCATTTAGATAAAGTGGTTTTTACCACCGGAGTACCCTTCTTTGAATCTGAAAAGGAGACAAAATGTTGATCTGACTTTCTGAAGTACTTAGTCGTGTCTAATTTGAATCAAAGTTGCCTATGGACATCGAGTTTGTGCAACATGTGTTCCATTTTGTTTGCATATTTGGGAAAAAACACAGGTAATTCTATAGTCTGATTGAGATTTGTTTCAGAACAAACCTTAGGAAGGAATGAAGGATTTGTTCACAGTGTTACTCTTATCATTATGAAAAATCAAGTATGGGGCTTTGATGGACAAGGCATGTAGCTCCGAAATTCTTCAAGCGGAAGTAATAGCTACTAGGAAAATGGTCTCCCATGATAGGTATTTCAAATCACAGGATGATGCAGGTTCAAAGGGAGGTAAAATGATCCATGAGAGCACAAAATTGAGATTCCATGGAGCAGATGGGGTTCTAATAGGTGATCTCAAGTGAGTAGTTCCCTTAGGAAATGCTTTAGAAAGTCTATGTGACATGATGGGAGTCTGCTGATCATCAATATGAAAATTAGAGATTGCTGCCAGTTGAACTCTAAGGGTTGCTGCAGCCGCTCCTTCATGTAACAGTTTAGTCAGAAACTCTAGAATGAAAGAAATCAAAGCCATATATGGATCAACATTATTATCTGACGCCCATATGAAAATCTTTTCCACTTGCTAAGGTATAGTTTCCTAGTAGAAGATCTATGAGAAGAAATTAGGATGTTCTGTGCTGTAGGTGATAAATTGTGGAACCTGGCTATTCGTGGAACTGGATCAGCCAAGCTATCAGTTTTAGGGTATGAATTGCGGGATGAAGAACCCCTGATGAATGTATCAAAAGATCTGGAACTGTGTGCAGAATTCATGGTTCTTCCAGTAGATGAGGCTGCAGAAAAAGACGAACTAAATTTGACAAGGCCAGTAAGGGGCTATTAAAATAATGGTCCTTCCCAGAGTGCTGACTTTCTTTAAGAATTTGGGTATCAGAGGAAACGGGGGGGGGGGTAATACAGAAGTCTCAGGAGCCAATTGTGTACAAGTGCATCCCTTGGGACATCTCCCGAGTTGGGGATCAGGGCAAAGTAGTTGCTGCATTTGGTGTCGGTGGCGGTTGCAAAGAGGTCGAAGCAAGGCTGGCCCCATCTGCAGAATATCCTTTCTGCTACTTCTTCTTTCAGGGACCACTCATGAGGAGACAGTATTGGTCTGCTCAACTTGTCCGCTATCACATTGGACCTCCCCGGAATGTGCATTGCTATCAGAAAGCACTGGGTGAATATTGTCCACTGCCATACTCTCAAGGACTCTCGACATAAGGGGTATGATTTGGTTCCTCCCTCTTTGTTTATGTACAAGACCACTGACATGTTGTCCATTTGTATTGCAATAGTCCGTAGAGGTAGAAAGTTTTAAAAGGACTGCAACGCTAAAAGTACCGGTCTCATCTCTAAGGCTATGATATGCAGATGAGCCTCGTGATTCTCCCATGTGCCTTGGGCTGTCCTTCCTTGAAAATGCCCCCCCACCAAATCAGGGAGGCGTCCGTGGCCACAGTGGCAACCGGGGTTGGAAGAACAAAAGGATGTTCTATTGTCACTTGAGGAGAGGTCAGCCACCAAAGAAGATCCCTCTTGCATGACTTTGTTATTATAATGGAATGAGACATTGGAAGTTCCTGATAAGACCATTGGGTGAAAACCAGCCATTGCAGTATTCCCATGTGCATTTGGCCTAATGGAATGGTAATGATGGCTGCAGCCATGGTCCCTAGTAATTTGAGCACTACTGAAACTGGGGCTGTCTGTTTGGGGATGAGATCCAGAACTTGTTGTCAAAGGCTCACCACTCTTTCCATTTTAAGTTTTATAGTCATGGAAACTATGTTGAGATCTGCTCCTGTAAAGATGGTACATCTGGATGGCTGTAAAGCAGATTTGTCCCAGTTTACAGTAATCCCCAATCGACTGCAAAGATCTAAGTTTGTCTCCCTTGCGTGTATGAGTTGATGCTTGGTGGTGGCGGTGAGGAGCCAGTCATTTAAATATGGAAACACCTGGAATCCTAACTGTCTCAGGTGAGCCGTGACTAATGCCAGGCATTTGGTGAACACTCTGGGGGCTGTAGTGAGACCAAAGGGCAGAGCTTGAAACTGAAAGTGACTGGCTCCCAGCCGAAATCGCAGATGATCCCTGGATGGTCTGGGCATCTTTATATGGTAGTACACATCCTGGAGATCTATTGAGCACATCCAATCGTCTTTTCCTAGAAAAGGAAGTATAGACTGTAGCGTGGCCATCTGAAACTTTGTTTTCTTGACAGATTTGTTCAACCTACTGAGATCCAAAATTGGTCTTCAGTTCCTGTTTTCTTTGGAACTAAAAAGAACCTTGCATAAGTTCCAGATCCTTTCTGATCTGCTGGGACTGGTTGGATTACACTTTTTTCTAGCAACCTTGTAATCTGTATGGTTGCCTGTTCCCTGTGATTGGGATTTTTTTTCACAGTGGGTGGAGGGGTAGTAAAGGGAATGGTGTATCCTCTGGATATTATACTTTGTACCCAACAGTCTTTTGTGATTTTTAGCCAGGTGTCTGGGTACAAAGATAAGCGTCCCCCAACTGCCTCCAGAGACGGAAAGATGGGCCTCCTTTCAGGAGAGCTGGTAGGGCTTGCCAAAGAACTGATCCCTGTCACCCTGATTTTGCAGGCCCCCTCTGGCACGTGGACGGCGTCTCCCATTATTGCCCCCTCCTCTGCCTCTAGAGGAGGTTTCACCACGTGTGTCAAAGAAAGCTCCAACCTTTAGGATAAGGTCTGGTAGAGGTGGAAAAATGTACTCCTACGGCAGACAGAGTCTTTCCATCTTGCTCACACCTGGTAAGCATTTCCTTCACTTTGTCCAAAAAGTGATGAACCATCAAAGGGGGTGTTTACAAAAGAGTTTACAAAATAGTCTCTCCTTTGATAGTCACATTGCCACAGTAGTCAAGAAGTCCTTCTACGTGGCACACCTCATCATAAAAGGGTTCTCATCCAGGAAAAAAGAGGTCATTGTTCCCTTCTACTCGACACTCATTAGACCTATTATAGAGTACAGCGCCCCTTTTGGAATGTACCTCACAAGACATCTGCAGCAGCTGGAAAGGCCACAGAAGTACCTCACAAAGAGGATTACTGGCCTCAAACAAATGCCCTACACTGACCGTCTCAAAAAACTCCATCTTTACTCCGTAGCATATAGCCTACTCCGAGTTGATCTCTGCCTAAAATATAAAGCTATGTCAAACCCAGAGCTGTTGGACATGCTACACCTAAAGAAATACCAATTCCTCCAAGCTACACGCTCTAGGGACCTAAACCTTGTCACCACAATATACAGGACATGCTGGAGGGATAGATTCCTGTCCCAGAGACTTCCCATACTGTGGCACAGGCTACCCATCTATGTCAAGCAAAGTTCTTCATTAGCACTCTTCAAGAAAAATCTTGATGAGTGGATGGGAAATAGGAAATACACCACGGGTATCACTTCTGTGTGTCCGCTTGACAGTGGCACAGGAAAATAACTTTCTTGGGTAGAGTAAGCCAGAGAACCTTGTTGGCTAGGCTTACGTAGGCCCTTGGGCCGATAGCCTAGTACGTACCTATGAACATATGACTTTTAGGGCTCCACAAAGAAACTTAAGTGCATCCAGGCGTGGCTCCTAAAAGCAATCCCTGTACCCGCTGCTGTACTCATTCCATTAGCTGCATATGAAATCAGCTGCATGGAAGAGTTTATAAGGGAATTTAGGGTAGCAAGCTGGGAGGTTACCTTATCTGAGACCCCTGCAGCTACCGCACCCTGAAGAGTATCTCCTAACTCCTAAAGGAGATCTCTGTGTAGTCTGGTAAAATGTGTGAGGTAGTTCAGGGATCAGAGAGTATAGGCCACTGAACTAAATGTGCGCTTTCCGTATTTGTCCATGATCCTAGAATCTCTATTAGGAGGATGAACAGATGTGGAGGTTACTGATAACTTATTCAACTGGTACTCCTTTGGTAAGGAAAACCTTGCCCTGAGGTGGTGATATAAATTTATTCGGCCTCAGAGGGACTGGTTCTATGGTATTCAGGGACTCCCATGCCTTTCGAGAGAGAAGGTCCATCAACTCATCAAAGGGCGGAGTCACCCAAGAGGTGGAGGGTTGAGACCCGAAAGCCTTCAAAAGTGCTGACTTATCAGTAGGGTTAAGGGGATTCCAGCCACCCCTCTGTTTTAGATTTCTAAGATATCACCAAAAGAGATATCTTCAGAGGGGGACCGTGGGGACCTTTCTGACTCATCTAAGTCAGTATCTGATGTGATGGACTCCTGTGGGGAATCCAGATGCTTCCTCTTGCAAATTCTCTTTCTGGGAACCTCCTCAGAGGGAGCTTTTGGGAAGGTCCCGGAAGAGCAGGGCTCACCCAATGTGGGGACCTGAGACTCCCGAGTCACTACGCTTTTGAGGGATCAGTGAAGCAGAGACAGACAGAGGAACTTTAGGGGAGGAGATTGCTGGTACCGATGATGTGGGTGCCCAAAGGGAAAACACTCTCCTCGTAGCATCAAAAGCCCCACGGCTCCGGTCCGAAGAGATGCCTGGATCTGTAGAAACAGATAGTCTCCGCAGTACCAAAATCGTGTGCTCCAAGCCCAAGGTAGGTGCCAAGCTCACCCAAGCCGAAGCCCTGAGAGGCAGAGTCGGCACCGAAAGATCGGTACTACTATTCCTCTCCAGACCCAACTGGTGACTGTCGGCTCCTAGACTCTAAGGTAGGTACCGAAGAGGTTAGAGTAGTCAGAACTGAAAGCTCAATGGGTGTCTGCTCCGGTGGTTCCACAATCATCGGTTCCGAATACTCCGGCTCTGAAACCACGGGTCGAATCAGAGGAGGAACTGACAAAACGGGTTCAGTCTGAGTCGATTATGAAGCCCTAAGGGTTGAACCTGACAGAATTTTGCTAGTGCCTGTGACTGCAGAAGTCTTTGTACCACTCGATCCACATCCTTATCCGATAGCCTTGAGGACAGGGAAGCAATAGATGAGGTCTCTGACTGCAGAATCGGAGATTTTAATGTGTGGATACCGGCTCCAGTGCTTGGGAACGGCTCCTACTGACAACAATTACCTCTGGCTCCGTAGGCTTAGGAGCCGAGGTGGCAGTCTTGCTAGATTTATATGTAGAAGTCGATGAGCCCTTTTTCGGCTCCGACTCTGAAGATGTGCTTGTAGATAAGGTTTTGGAAGACTTGGAGGACTTGTCCTTTTTCTCAGGCTTCTTGAAAGGAAGATTTCGAGACATCTTGCCATTAGTTTACTCTTGTATTCATGAAGAACGCAAGAGCTAAAAGAATGACAGATGGCACAATTTTCCTGAAGGTGAAGCTCGCCTAAACAATAAACATAATTTGTGTGCCCATCATCTTCTGTCCACATTTCGGACATTTCTTAAAACCAGATTTAGCTTTTTCAGACATTACTCTTGATAACAGTAAAATACCCAAAGAAGAAAACTTTAGCTCTGTAAACAAAGTTAAATGTATAACACACATCACACAGTGTATAATAACAGTTATATATATATATATATATATATATATATATATATATATATATAATATAATATAAAATAGCCCCAGTAAAAAAGGGTGTAAGATTAAACTGCAATAACTAAGAAACACACCAAGCTATTCAATACTAGCAATGATGTTGTTGTTGTGTCTTCCGGCTTTTCCTGGTTAGGGGTCGCCACAGCGGTACTCCGGTCTGCTAATGATTGGCAGTAGATTTTTACGTGCCGAGTTGCCGGCCCTGACGCACAACCTTCAATGAAGGTACGCCCATTCACGCATGTCTCCACACAGAAGAGACTCTAGCTGAGAATCGAACAGGACAATGTCTTACTGTGAGGCGACAATGCTACCGCAGCACCACCACCACCGCAGTTTAATACTAACAATGATACAACCCTAATAAAAAACACAGGGTTGAATAAAATACAATTGCAGCTAACAGCAGAAATAGAAGTGTTAATACCGTAATAAAAAAAACAGGCTACTGATTAAAGGAGAAAGGATAGAGAGCAAAGTTATTTTAATTAACTCGTCTATAAATTGGCATAGAAATAAACGGTCTCAAGAAAAAATGAGAAAAGCATTCTAAACTAATTATCACTATCAAGAGAGACAAGTGTCTGAAGTACCTAAGTGTAATCTAACAACTAACTACTATGAAAAATGTTTTATATAGAAAAATATCAAATGTTTTCCAAAACTGGCCAGAGCTGTTCGAACACCCGATCTGTTGCAGTGGCAAACGAGATCTGGGGGAAGCATTACTGCATCATGGAATAAGGGAGTAGGCCACAAGCTGTTTGAAGACCTCGAGCTTTAGCATCTGGCCGAGTCGGAGCCCATCAGAGAGAATGAAGGCAAGATTGAACAACTTCACATGAAATGCTTTTGCAGGGGACCTCATACCTCCTGCTGTGTATATATATACCAACTCCGAGATTGCACTGTAGTGAGGAAAGGGCAAATTCCCAGTTCCTACTGTACTGCAGTCTCACACTTCCAAATACCAGCAATGTTCAAAAGATGTTTTTCCCAAGTCATTAGCTGACACAATTTGAACTTTTGACAGTTTCAACACGTAAATTACACACACTGGCTCACACACACACACACACACACACACACACATATATATATATATATATATATATATATATATATATGTGTGTGTGTGTGTGTATGTATGCATGTAGATAGAAAGATGCGTACATATATACTGAATATGTATTTTCGTTTTGCACTTTCATAATACATACATGTATATTTTTCTTTGCATAGAACCTCAATTTTACTGGCTTCCGCAAAATTCTAAAGAAGCATGACAAAATCCTTGAAACAAGTCGTGGCGCTGACTGGAGAGTTGCTCACGTGGAGGTGGCACCATTCTATACCTGCAAGAAAATCAACCAGCTTATCACGGAAACAGAGGTAAAAAGTAATTGTTGGGGAAGGGGACTTGTAGTGTTATGGCAAACTGTACTCTATGATGCTTACCTTCCATACCAGCTGCTTCACCATTAGCTGCCTTGATAACATGTTCAGAACAAGAACAAGAAAAGACTTTCACAGTCCCATCATTGAATTGCTGTTGATTTTTTTTTTCATTTATATTCTGCTACCATGTGCATATGTTATTCAATTTTCAGTGCAGCAGACTTTAACCTCCATATGTTGGTATCATGAGTTGGGAGGCCAGCTGTAAAATTGAATGTTAGAACAAAAGCTGTCATTCGGTCAATTAATTTACCTTAAATTGTCTGAGGTAATGATGGAGAAAATGGCACATTTATCTGTCATATTTGATGGAATTTGCATTTTTAATAAAGCTGTTAATGTCATGTTGTCAGTGTATCTATTTGAAGGGACAAGACTAGTTGCCAGCATTTAAAGTAATTGTTTTTCAAGTTAGTAGTTATTTAATAGCATACATGCATGTCTTGAAAGTAAAAATATAAGTTCTGGAAGACGTTTTGAATACAGGTGTTAACTGCAGCCTTCAGGTGGTAAAATGAGAGCTGTAATGAGGTTATTTTATTTATGTTTGTTAAATGTTACATATTTTCTTTAAACTGATGATTCTATCCATGTCACATATTCTGCCTCAAGCTTGTTTGCAACAAATTTCCAAATGTTTTACATCAAGTATTTGGTAAACGTCACATTTAGTACAGTATACGGTTAAAAGTGGTACACCTAGCTTTGATATGCCATGGTATTTGAGAAATGATGAATGAGCATTTTTCCTCTTCTTAAAGACTTTAATCTTGGTTTTCTTTTTAACAAATTTCCTGTACAATTTTTTTTCTGACATTTTTCAGGACAGTTATTGGCTGTACTACAGTTTACAGAGCAGGTTGGTAATTAATTTGCCTGATCAGGCAAAGTGTCCTGTTTTGTGTATGTATTTTCCTTAGATTAAGGTTTTATTTGGAAGTTCAAAGCATGCTTACCTACTTGTTTTCCAAAGCTCCCAACAGTTTCTGGTGGACCAGCTTAAAGAGGTCTTTCCTAAGGCTTGTAACATGCTTGGTTCTTTGAAGAAGCTTTTTTTTTTCTTGTGTATTTTCTTCTAACAAAATAAGCTGAGAACATTCTCTGTGAGATAAAAGCATTTTTGCCACAAGTATTGTGTTGCAAGTACTTCAGGACAGGTTAGCAGTTTTCCCCACAACTGTGAAGACATTTTAAAGATTTTTGGTTGAGTGGCTTAATGGATGGTGATACTTGACCTACTAACACAGTACTAAATAATTGATTTAAAAGTTAATGACCCAGGTTTCAAACCTTCTATAAAGTTTCTCAGATTTCATAATACTCTCCCCTAGACCAGTCTGCAGTTCCCGTTTCATGCTTCTACTTCTGGAGTTTTTTATCCAAGTGCCTGGCACTGACATTGGTATCTCTCAGGTTTCATGACTTCTTTGTTCACCCACATTGGGAGATCTGCTGCAAGTTTAGCAAACATTTGCCATAAAGGTCCCTTTCTGAATGGTCTAAAATTACAAAGGCAAAAATATCATCTTTGTCTTATTCAGCAGATGTTTTCCGGAATGCTTTTGATTATTTTCTAACTCAGAAATAGATGGAGAAGTCATCTCTCTTACAGTGTATGGCATCTTAACATGTGTCAGTAAGAGTTTCTGTTCACATTCTCGTCACATTAGCCAGTGACTTGATGATTAAATTCACAATTCTAGAAAGTTTCACCAATGTTTAAGGTGCCTTTGGTACCATTCTCAGATAGCCTTATGCTTGATGATCCCAGTTGATTTGGTCATTGTTCAAGTAATTGGAGAATATTCTGGTGTTAGTAGCTTAGAGAAATACATAAAAGACCGTTTCCTTTCCTCATCCTTCCATATCCAGGTAACAGGTGTGTTGGATTTGGTTTTGGCTAGGCCTCTAGAGTTCTAGACTGTGCAGGGTCTTTGGCCTGTTTCTGTGAGGAAGTTGCATTTCAGCTTGGGAGAGCAGTAAGCTTTGGATTTGCCATCATTTTTGATCCTTCAAGAAAAAAAATTCTGAAGATCTATGAATGTACCAGCCTCGGTCTCATACCCGACTATTGACATTTCCTGATTGCTGGGATAAACTTGCTTCTCTTCTGCTTGGTATACAGTGAATAATAATTTTCCACAAACATACTGTTTCCTATCTGTTAGGACCAACTCTTTCTGCTGGCATAATTGCATCTTTGCTAGTATAAGTCTTGGCAGATTTCTTACGGCCAGGTTTGAAGGATGCATGCAGTGAACTGTTTTAATTAACAAATCCTGCTGTGGAACATTACTTTTACTTTCATGAATTTAATACTATCTGTTCTTTTCAGCATCTCGTGCAGCAGAAAATCTCAGACTTTCTCTATGCACACTGTCTTACGACTTTACTATTTTAAAAATTCCTTTTCTTGAGAAACCTCATGGTCAGCTAGCATTTTCTTCATTTCACCCCATAACGTTTGTGGTTTTATCAGATCATGTAGTAGAATAAAGCTTCATTTTTTCAAACCATTTGTTGTTTGACTGCATTTGTTCTTTCAGTGATTCACGTATTTTAAACACTTACAGTGCACTTGATTTAGATTTCCATTTAAATTCAAAGAAGTCATCTCCTTTACCAAAGCTGAAAGTTGAACTGCTTTGTTTGCTGAACAGCTGAAAGATTCTTCCCAAATTGAGTTTTCTCTTCTTTTCTGGTTGTTTTTCTGTTAGTTTCTCCAAATTACTTCTTTGCTGGTATCCAGGCTGTGCAAATACTAGCCAGTAACAAAAATGTTATCCATTTAGATGAGTTTTATTGGTAGTTACCAGCGTGCAGCTGTTGGGGCTTTCAAAAATTGTGCAAAACAGTGAGCTGACAAAAAAATCTTTTGAAAATGTGACACAGGATCAATTGGCAATGAGAAGAAACAGCTCTATAAAAGATTAACCTGACCAAAAAAGTGTGTGCATGTAACACAAAAGTTGGAAATAATCATTAAAAAAAAAACTTGAAATGTATAATGGGTGGAAACAGTAGCTATCTGCATTATCTTGGAACTAGACAGAAACAAGAAGGTAAGAGTATTGAATTATAGTAAGATATGCAGAGTGCAAATAGCTCAGCTGCAGGAGACATATTTGGAAAGAGATGTGCATGTTAATTTGACAAAGATAGGACTTCACAATGAATATTCAGCGGAGTGTCAGGGACAAAGGAAAATAGGAGTAATTATACTAATTGCTAGAGGGATGGAATTGTGATAGAAGATGGTAAAAAGACAGTAATGGTACATTTCTGGTAGTAAGGGGCTATTGGCAAGGGAGGAGGATTACTCATGTATTTATATTCCACCAAAAACTGCTGTTATGGTGCTTAAGAAAATTTTAGGAGAAATAATCAGCTTTCAGCAGGGAATATTACTTGTAGGTGTTGACTGGAACTTGATTTGCAATAGTAAGGTGAGGATGACTTAAAAAAAAGTATCACAAAAGAGGATACATTTTTTTTAAGAAATTTGTAAAAATGTTTGGAATGAAATATGTGAATTCAGTAGTAGAAACTTGGACATAATTTACATATTATTCCCCAAGGTACAAGAACTAGGCTAGACCAGATAGAAATTATATTTGGAACACATGCATTTGATTGAAAGCCTTGAGTCACATCCAGGAACTGTTTCAGATGTTGCACCAATAAAATCAAGGTAAAAATGCAGGGTAATGAAGTAAAAATGAGACACTGGCACTTTCCCACCAACCTGTTAAAATGAAAGGAATTTCAGGAATGGGTAGTAGAAATTATTTGAGGGTTATTAAGGTAGTTAGAAATATGTTCAGAAGTTCTAGCTAGTGAGTGGGATAAAATGAAAATGGAGTTTAAAAATAGGATAGAAATGAAAAGTGAAAGTGAGATGGTTAAAAAGTAATAAGAATTAAAGGGGCAGACAGAGGTTAGAGTATTGCAGAGTAAGGGGAATCTCAGAGAACATGAACATGAAGAGGCACAAATGCAGAGTAGTAAAAAGAAAAACAAGAGAGTGTCTGGATAATGTGCATGAGTTTAGAAAGATTTCTGTTAAGTAACTTTTTATAATAACTCCAGAGCACAAAAACATTTAGTACAATGATTTGAGCAACAGAAAGTAGAAAGGGTTTTCACCAAACTTAGAGAGCCTATAAAAAAATAAATAACCAGAAAACCTGATGAGGTAATAGAGATACAGTGGATATAAAATGTTTACACACCCCTGTTAAAATGTCAAATTTTGTGATGTAAACAAATGAGACCACAAAAAATCATTTCAAAACTTTTCCCACCTTTAATGTGACCTATAACCTGTACAGTTCAATTGAAAAACAAATCTGTTAGGGAAATATAAAAAATGTACAATAAGCTGTTTGAATAAGTGTGCACACCCTTAAACTAATACTTTGTTGAAGCACCTTTTTATTTAATTGCAGCATTCAGTCGTCTTGGGTAGGAGTCTATCAGCATGGCACATCTTGACATGGCAATATTTGCCCACTTTTCCTCACAGAAGCGCTCCAGATCTGTCAGATTGCGAGGGCATCTGTTGTGCAGAGCCCTCTTCAGGTCACCCCACAGATTTTCTATTGGATTTAGGTCTGGGCTCTGGCTGGGCCATTCCAAAACTTTAATTTTTTTCTAGTGAAGCCATTCTTTTGTTGATTTGGATGTATGCTTGGGGATACTGTCATGTTGAAAGGTGAAATTCTTCTTCATCTTCAGCTTTCTAGCAGACACCTGAATATTTTGGGCCAAACGTGACTGGTATTTGGAACTGTTCATAATTCTCTCCACCTTGACTAAAGCCCCAGTTCCAGCTAAAGAAAAGCAACCCCAAAGCATGATACTACCACCACCATGCTTCACCTTGGAGATGGTGTTCTTTTGGTGATGCGAAGTTTTGTTTTTGTGCCAAATGTACCTTTTGGAATTGTGACCAAAATGTTCAACCTTGGTCTCATCAGACCGTAACACATTTTCCCACAGGCTTTTGGTAGACTTGATATATTGTTTTGCAAATTTTAGCCAGACCTGGATGTTTTTCTGTCTAAGAAAAGGCTTCCGTCTTGCAATCCTACCCCATAGCCCAGACATATGGAGAATACGGGAGATTGTTGTCACATGTAGTACACAGCCAGTACTTGCTATAAATTCCTGAAGCTCCTTCAGTGTTGCTGTAGGTCTCTTGGCAGCCTCCCTGACCAGTTTTTGTCTTGTCTTTTCATCAATTTTGGAGGGACAGCCAGTTCTTTGCAACGTCACTGTTGTCCCATATTTTCTCCACTTTTTGATGACTGTCTTCACTGTGTTCCATGGTATATCCAATGCTGTGGAAATGTTTTTGTACCCTTCTCCTGACTGATACTTTTCAATAATGAGATCCCTTTGATGCTTTGTAAGATCTCTGCGAACCATGGCTTTTGCTGTAGCAGGCAACTGAGTAAATGTCAGGAAAATCCTACTAGGACAGCTGAACTTTATTTGGGGTTAATCCAAGTCTCTTTAATTGATGGCAGGTGTATACCCAAGAAGACTGAATGCTGTAATTAATTCAAAAGGTACTTCAACAAAGTATTAGTTTAAAGGTGTGCACACTTGGCAACCAGCTTATTGTACATTTTTTATATTTTTCACCTAACAGATCTGTTTGTTTTTCAATTGAATTGTACAGGTTATAGGTCACATTAAAGGTGAGAAAAGTTTTGAAATGATTTATTGTGGTCTCATTTTTTTATATCACAAAAACCTGGCATTTTAACAGGGGTGTGTAAACTTTTTATATTCACTGTATTTTGGAAATTTTATGAAAATGTGTATAAAGCAGAGAAGTTTGGAAATAAAGAAAGAGCACAGGTAGGAGTAATTGTGGAAGACTCAGTTATTCCAAGGTCAGAGGCAGACAAGGTTCAACAACTAACAAGATAGGTGGAGAAGAAATAAAACTGTGATGAGTAGTCAGTCTTCAAGAAAGCCTCCAGAAATAGATGATATTCCTTTGGAAGTTAGGAGAGAAGAAAGTGATAAAGATCGGGAAGATTTTTTGTTTAACAGTATTTTAAAAGGAGGGGAAGCACCAGCATTTTGGAAGAAAGCTATGGTAGCTGTATTACCTAAAGACAGTAAAGCCCCATCAGACCCAACTTCATGTAGACCTATTTCAATTTTAAACTATGATTATAAAATGTCTCTACATTACGGAATGTAAAGGTATTGTCAAAAAATGATAGATATGGATTAGTGTTGATTTGTGGAGATGAGGCAAACATTTTACAGTATTAAGAGAACAGTGATGATCCAGATGATAGCAGAGTATAATAAAATACTGTGCTGTTAGTGGTCCTTAATTCAGAGAAAAGATTCAATAAGGTAAACTGGGATTTTTAATAGGGCAATAGAAACACTTGTATTCCCTGATAAAATAATAATGAGATGGTAGATTTTAAAAATTACCTACTGTCACAAATATTGGGTGAGCAAATGGCTGTAAGGAAATGATTCTTTTGAGCTGAGAGGCAAGTATGAATTGCCTGGAAATAGTAAGGTCTTGTTAAGTTTAGTTCTGTTGATTGCTAAAAAGCAGGTATTAGAAAGTAGAAATCAAAGTCTAAATCAACTGTATTTGACGTATTGTGTAATGTAAAAAAGATAAAATAACCGGAAGAGAGATCTTTAGAAAAAGGAAGGAGCAAAATACATGGAAATAAATGGAAATTGTGGGAATATTTCATGTAGAATAATGTTCAAGAAGGGGAGTGAGGTTTAACGGAAGGCAGAAATTCAGCAATTCATGTAATGTTTGACTGATGGTT
The DNA here is from genome assembly GCF_019279795.1 of Protopterus annectens. Taxonomy (NCBI): domain Eukaryota; kingdom Metazoa; phylum Chordata; order Ceratodontiformes; family Protopteridae; genus Protopterus; species Protopterus annectens. Next base: position 971,844,435 of record NC_056744.1, read on the forward strand.
ACAAAGAAAGAAAAGGTATGTGATGTGTAATGATGTAAATGAAAAAAATTTAATACAGTTTGTTTTCTTTTCTGTTAATTTATGTTTGCCTGTGTCTTAAGTGATAATTTAGTAAAGGTCTTAAAAAATCAGAGTGAGCTGACTTCCAATGCCCTCTGTAGCACTGAAATGTTGGGATGTCCTGTTTTAATATTCATAACTTGGTACAGCTCAGAAATTTCTTTAGCTTTTTCAGTTGATGCACACTCGCCCTTGCCATTGCACATCATGATATATGTTGGGCCAAGAGGGATCACCTCCTTTTTTCCTTAGTTCTGTTCTCTTCTGCTGCTCACAAAGTTCAGATAAAGTTTTCAATGCATATCATTTGAAAACGTCTGGTGTTTATTATCTAAATTGTTGAATAACAAATATAGTTGTAGTTATAAACAGTGCATAAGCCAGGATGGCCACAGTGATGGTCTGAGGGGAGAGATGTTTGATGTGAAGAATGGTATCCTTGGTATGTGGTTAATACAGGGATCTGCAGGGCAGTGTCTCTTGGATCTTGAACAAGGTTTTGATAGATGACATTGGGTTAAGCATCTGAAGACCAATTATTTAATCGAGCCACCTCTCACTGTGTCCAGCCTTGAAGTGGTCTGTGCATCCTCACATGCTACCTACTCTCCATAATCTTATGAAAAGTCATGTTCACAGCCATCATTGGCTAGTAATGAGGAGAAAAGAACAGGTGTTTTCTTAGCAGCTGCCTTGAGGGGTATGTCCCATGGGGACAGTGCCACTCTTTCAATCAGGTGTCCTGAACATAGACCTGAATGCCAAGGTCATGCAGATGGAGCCCTTGAGTTCTCTAATAAAGACTCCGTGGTTGAACTCAAAGTACTTGTTTTGTGTCACCACACCCTTTTCAGGAAATTAGCCAGAGTTGTGGACAGACTTGTGGATCCTCAGAGCTAGTTGTGCCAATGAGAGTTCCCCTATATTAGACATGCTTTTGCTCTCTCCTAACAAGTGTTTCTTTGGCCAGCGTATATCCCAGAGACTGTTATGCTTTCTCATATTGCCTGTAGATAGAGTCCAAAGGGTTGGAGATTGTGGGAAAGAGAATGCTGCTCATTTCCACTCTGGAACTTTGTCCCCTTAATTTTGTATCTAAACTTATCCAGTTTCAGTCACCCATGGTAAACCAGGATGTGAAAACCTGACAGAGTTCTCTGAATGTGGCTCATTACTCTGCAAATGACCCTTGCATCAGTTTCCTGAGGGAGATTTTCCTCAGTTCTCACAGTTCACAGCTACTTTGAATATACTGATGCTGTGGATCTCAGACTCAGGAATGTGTGTATACCAAATGGGGTAGCTAAGACTGTATTCTTTTAAGATTAGGTGAATAAAGTCATTCTGGATGCTTCTGTCTTGGATGGAGTCCTGTTTGGACCAACTTCCCAGGTTCTGATCAAGATCCCCCCCAAAGAGGAAATGGGTACTAACCACCATGTGTAGGGTATCTGATTGCCTTAGCTTCCCTTTGTTCTTGTAGGTCTACCCATTTCTCAAAGATGGAGCAGCTCACTTTTCAAATGATTTAGTCTGTCTTATATCAGTTGATGGGGGTCCCCCTGCCCCAAGCTCCTCCTTTAAAGCCCTCCAGGAAGCAGGTCTTACAGATGCCACTACAGCAGTCCACACTACCCTTCTGGACTGCCTGTCAGAGATAGGTTCTTTAAGATGACCCAGTCTCATAGATCAACAACTGTAGACCAGTAGAGTCTTTTTTTTGAGAGTCAGATAGTGAATCTTGGAGCAGTCATCATCAGCCCCCTTTTCCCATTTTCTACATGGGTCTGGGATGTTGCTTCAACTGTAGCCATCGCTTTCAATTCAGTATCACTTTCCTGCCTTCTTCAACAATTATGTCTAACTGTTGCAGGTTTTCTCATACACAATCCGTCCATCTCTTTGCTGGATACCCTTGTTTTCATCTTGTCTTCTTCCTATCTGTCCCAAATCATCTTCACCATTTTGTCTTCTTTCTTTCCTGCACATCTTCCTGAACTACAGTAATCTGCTCTCTTTGACTTTCTGAGCAGTAGAAGCTACTTGGGCTTGTGCTCTGATGTCCTCTTTTCGTCATTATCCCACAGTGTGCATCAGACCACTCTTCTCGGGCAGTTCGCCTCCATCACCTCTGGCTTCCTCAGGCATTTTGCCTTCACTTCCCAGATTTCTGTACCATACAGTAGTACTGGTCACACCTGTTTTATACATTTTACTTTACTTTTCAGCTTCTTTGGCTTTCAACTGTCACAGAGTACTCCTGCTACTCTGTGCCAGTTGGCTGCAGCCCTCTAATTCTTACTTTGACCTCCTCATCCAGATTTCCCTTTTCCTCAAGCATACCTACCAGGTACTTGAAGCTGCTAACCTGTTCCACAGTTTTCTTTTCTAATTTTCATCTTTTCCTGATTCCCCATCTGTTTCCATTGCAGTGGTTTTATCTGCTTGCTGTTTTGTCCTGTGTACCTTCAGTTTTTAATCCCCAATTCCCCTGTCATTTGCTGAAGTTCTTATTCTGCATTTGCCTGTGATGCCACATTGTCTATACTCTACTGCAAACTCTACCACCATCCAATCAATCTCCAAGTCCATCTGCTTCTTAGCTACCCTTTCCCCAAAGTATGAACGTCACTATCTTACACTAACCATAGCCAAGTGGCTGCCATTTCAGCAGTGAGCCAGTCTGCTTCTTGGCTCCCATCCTTTCTAGCTCCCGAAAGAAAATTCCCGCCCATCTCTTTCCTCCAACTTACTTAGACAGCCTCCATATCTTCCCTCAAATCTTAAAGACCTGTATAACTACTACTCCTTTCTGACACAACTTAAGAACATTTCACAGCATCAGCTGCTTGTAAAAGCTTTGATTCGGGTCACATAACCTAGTCTCCCTAATCTCCAACATATACTGCCTATTGTTTTCATTGTTTCACATCTCTTTTGTAACTCCTAACATGTCACTACTGTAACCAATATTCATAGTGGTACCTGTTGACTACTTTATTAAATCATTTTCTATTGCATTTTATTTTTTTCTTTGTTTTTAGAATTTTTTTATATAAATTTTCCCACTGATGTGTTCATATTCTAGGCTGAGACTGAAATTAGTCCACATAGACCAGTGCTCTAGACCAGTTTTCAAATTGTATAAATAAATACATGCATACATCAGCTGTGTTAATCTGTCCCCACCAGTCTACTTGCTGATGTAGTCCTCCACCGGTATGAACAGCAGTAGGCTCACGGCTGAACTCAGATGCACACCCATTTCCACTAGGAACCCTTCCTTGAGTCAGAACGCTATTCGTACTTGTGTCATTGGGCCCTTGTATATAACCTGCACAAATTCTACCAGCATTTCTGGGACTTTGAACCATTGCAGGACTGTTCAAATCATTTTTCTTGGTACCTCATGATATGCTTTCTCCAAGTCTAGGAATTCCCGGTTGGACTTTCTTCATCTCTATATTCTTCTCTGTTATCTGTTTCACTGCAAACATCAGAACAGATGTTCTTCGTGTTTCACTGTTGCAGTCATTACATTTGGGTTATCTGCTTGCAGGTAGCCCTCAGTCGGCCAGATTAACAAAGTTTTGGGTCCTGCGTCGGTTGCTGTCCCTTCTTTCATGACATCAGGGGTATAAAACATGCAGCCGATGCCATTACATCAGTCTTTCTTGCTGTGCTCTGCCCGAAGCAGAAGCAGTTCACAAGTGCTGGTCGGCCAACTCCTGAAATTTTCGTTTTTGAATTTCAGAACCAAAGTCTTCAACTAAAGCTAAGTACCCCGTTGGGAAACTTTTTCTTGCTCCTTACCAATGTCAGTAAAAGTTAATAATTGCATTACTTGTGGAAAGCAAATACCTCATAAAGATTTTCATTCATACTGCATTTCTTGCCTAGGTCCTGACCACGACATACCTTGCTGTCGGTTTTATGCTTTATTTAATCAGTGCACTTTCCATCATCGGTATATTTTCACCTCTAAATATTTCGGTTCTCAGTTTAATTATCCAGAAATGCCATCGGTTAGCCATCTGACTACCGGGATTCCGAAAAAATGTAAAGATAAAGACAGAGACAGGCCACCAAGATCCAAAATTGCCGACGACGCTTCTCCTAAGCCAGTCACCAGTTTGCCGGTATTCAGTGAGGCACTTTTGCAGCCCCTGATACCCGCTACTTCTGATTCGCAGGCCTCTACTAAGACCCATTTGGAGTCCGGTATGCCGAGAGATGTTTCAACTATGGAACCCGCAGATGTCTCTACCTTGGATGGGTCCGGAGCCGCTGTACAGGCACTGGCTTCTGAGGGTGTATTTAGGCCTACGGACTTGCATATTAAACCGACACCACCTTCACTTAGGCCTAAATCTCGAACCATGCCTAAAAATACGACGCCCAGGCCACATGCACAGGCCTGTATGCCTAAAAAACAAATGATAAGAATGGATGAAGACTTAATAACTCTAATCAGGGATAGCCAACCCTCCCCCTTTCTAAGAGGCCTAGGACTGAAGTTGTTTATGAATGTTGTGACCAGGATTCTGTTTCTTCTGATTCTTCTGATGATCTGGATTTGCCCTTATCTACTCATGAGGATTCTGATGCAGAGGACTCCATTCCCTCTGCTTCCCCTTCAGAGGATTTTTATTTTGGGGAAACCTTGCATACTCTTAAGGGAGCATTTCCACTGGGAAAGCAAGGATTTTTCTGATTCAAAAAAGAGGCTTAGGGATTTCTTACTCCTTCCTCAGCATAGGCCTTTAGCTATTCCTCCTGTACTAGACATTGTTGAAGATGCTTTTTCGGAATCTAGTTTGGTCCCTGATTCCTTGCCTCCTGCTCCCAGAAAACCTGACAGATACTACAGGGTCCTTGAGTCACACAAGTTCCTTTTTAAAAATCCTATTGCGGATCCAGAGACTATTTCACGGGGGCCCAAGGGGCATTAAGGCTTCTACTGCTAAAAATCCTACCCCTTCTGATAGAGACTCCAGGGTGCTGGATAGATGGGGTAAAAAGGTTTACACTTCTGCAACCTTGGCCATTAAGGCTTTAAACTGCCAGTTTTATATGTTAAAGTATCAGCAACATGTTATTGGATTGTTTAAACAGAAGATGATATTGATTCCTGACTGTGTGGAAAATAAAAAATTACAGGATTTAATGCATTCTGCTGAACAAGTTGGCCTTTGTACAAAGGGTTCTAACTTGTCTGGGGTTCACCATAAATCAAAAGAAATCACACCTGGTACCCTGTCAACAAATTATATTCCTGGGAGCAAGCTTGAGTACAACTTCCCAGATTGCTTACCTCACGCCAGAGAAACAATTTCATTTGACAACCTACTTCAAACAAGTGGCCACAAAAACCCTGCTATCTGCAAGACAAATATTGCAAGCCTTGGGGTTCATGGCCTCCTGCATTCTTCTAATTCCATATGCAAGACTGCATATGAAGAAACTACAGTGATATCTAAAAAGCCTATGGTGTCAACATTCTCAGGATCTAGAAGCAATGATTCCTATCATACCTTGCCTATGCCTAGAATTCCTTTGGTGGGCAGTGGCCTGCCACCAAAACAAGGGACTACCTTTCGCACCACCCCCTGCCACCCAAACCCTAACAACAGTTGCATCAGACTATGCATGGGGGACTCACCTGGCCAGGGAAGTGCATTCAGTGCAAATGGAACCCAAGTCAAATGCATCTGCATATCAATCAAAAATAAATGTTAGCTGTACAGAATGCTCTGACAGCCTTCAAGGACCGCATTATTCCAGGACAACTTATGGTAAAGACAGACAACACCACTGTTATGTGGTACATAAACAAGCAGGGAGCTACACATTCTTACCCCCTCTGCAGACTAGCCATAGCATTGTGGAACACAGCCTTGAGCTACCAACTGCACCTACAAGCTCAGTTCCTGCCAGGAAAATTAAAATTAAATACACTGGCAGATGGACTAAGCAGAAACCTCATGGACCCACACGAGTGGAAACTGGAACCAAGGATTTTCAACATGTTGACAAGCAAATGGGGGAGGCCAGATATAGACCTGTTTGCCTCTCCCCAGAACTACCAATTGGACAAATTTTGCACAAGGACACCCCACAAGCAAGCATGGAAAGTGGATGCTCTGTCCTTCAGCTGGAAAAAACTATCAGTCTATGCCTTCCCCCCTCTGCTTCTGCTTTCCAAAGTACTACTAAAAATCAAACAGGACAAACCAAGGATGATTTTGATTGCTCCAGACTGCCCATGTCAACACTGGTACCCCCTCCTGCGCAGTGAGTCACAGTTCTCCCCATGGCACCTGCCTCAGACTCCTTCTCTGTTGTCTCAGCAGGAGAACCAGATTCTGCACCCTCACCTTCTAACACTGAACCTTGCAGCCTGGCTAATTAAATAATCTCTCCTCTACCATCTCTCAGTAAACCTGTGATGGATATAATTTTAGAGGCAAGGAGGCCTAGTCCTAGAAAATCTTATGCTGAAAAATGGAAAAGATTCTGTGACTGGAACCAATCTCAAGGGATGAGCATAGCAGCACCCAATTTACCTCAGATTTTACAATACTTAACTGAGATGCTTTACAAGGGCCTGTCTTTTTCCTCTCTTAAAATCCATGCCTCAGCCATTTTAGCTCATTATAGCACAGAATCTCCCCTCTTCTCTCATCCACTGGTCAAGCAGTTCCTCAGAGGGACCAAAAATTTGAGACCACCCAGGAGAGCTCCAACCCCAGCCTGGGACCTTAACTTTGTTTTGGAGTAACTCACTCTACCTCCTTTCGAGCCAGCTGCTACTGCAGACTTAAAATTTCTTTCTTGGAAAACAGCTTTCCATTTAGCAATCACTTCAGCTAGAAGGGTATCTGAATTACAGACCCTTATGGCAGTGCAGCCTTTCATCATCTTTCATGTGGACAGGGTGTCCCTCAGAACCAAGCCATCCTTCATGCCCAAGGTGGTATCTAGTGTGGCTCTTAATCAGTCTATTCATTTGCCAACCTTCTTTCCCAATCCACAGAACATAGGGGAATGGATACTGCATTCCTTAGATGTGCACAGACAACTTAGATTCTACTTGGACAGGACTAAACCTCAAAGGAAATCTGAACAACTGCTGGTGGCATTTGCTGCAGGGGTAGAGGGGAAGGCTATTTCAAAGCAAACCATTTCTAAATGGATAGGTCATTGCATTCATTTCTGCTATAAGCAGCATGGAAAACCTATCCCCCAGGGGATCAGACCTCACTCCACCAGGGCTGCATCTACCTCTACAGCCTTTCTCATCGGCGTCCCTACCAGGGACATCCTAGAAGCTGCTACCTGGAGTTCTGTGCATACTTTCACCAAGCATTATCATTTGCCAATTTTCTCTAAATCCAGAGCTGGATTTGCCTCTGCAGTCTTGGTGATCCTAATGCTATCTAAATTCCTCTTCCCAACCATAGCTTTGGGAATCTACCCAAATGTAATGACTGCAACAGTGAAACATGAAGAACATAGTACAGTTGTGTACACTTACCATAAATGTAGATGTTCAAGTGCATTCACTGTTAGCTATACCTTTACTTTCCTTTACTGTGCTTAAAAGCTTTTTTGGTGGAGGTATATCATTGTACTTTTATATTTAATTGCTCCCCATTAGGGGGTACCTGACATCTGGGGCAAGAAAAACTGATGTAATGGCATCGGCTGCATGTTGTATACCCGTGACGACCTGACATCATGGAAGAAGGGACAGCAACCGACGCAGGACCCAAGACTTTGTTAATCAGGCGGACTGAGGGCTACCTGCAAGCAGATAATCCAAATGTAATGAATGCAACAGTGAATACACTCCAACATCTACATTTATGGTAAGTGTACACAACTGTACTTTTTGCTGAATCCTGATCTGAGTTCATACTGCTCATCTTCTGTCTTATTTTCTATTACTCTACATATTCAGCCACCCTGTCCAGAACTTTCATGCAGATCAGTACCAATACATTTTTTTTCCTCAGTAGTATTCATACAATTATTTACCCATTCTGTCAACACTTATTGCTTCAAAGTTTTCCTAAGCTCTCCAATCACTTTAGTTCCTGCATTATTTCAATTCTGAAAGATGCTGGCACTTTGCTGAGAGTAGATGTCACTGGTGATAAACCCCCCCTAAGCCTGTAAATCAGCATAGTCATACAGCATATTATTTATAAGACTGTGTGCAGTATCTAAATGTTTCTGTGACACTGAGCGAACACATGCAGTTTTTTATTTTACATTGTGAAATATTTACCTTATCTTTGACAGACTCTAAAGCCCTAAATGTTAAGTGCTACAGTATGAGAAAGAAACATGGATATAAATACTGTCAGCAGTTTTTGACTTAATGGTACTATTTAATGGCCAGAATAATTTGTGTAGTCTCTTTTTTTTAGTGTCAAACCCCAAATGTTTTCTTTTTGAGAAAAAAATGGTTAATTTTCCTGTGCCTTGTTTAAATTTTGCATTCTACTCTTTAATTTTGAATATTTTTGCTAACATCTGCCATGTAATATTGTGTCAATGCATCTGATGTATTTTTGGACTTAACAGTATCATATGTGTTTACTTCAGCAGTTCCCACAAGCAACTGATTTTCATATTTCAGTTCAACACCAAGAAGAATCTGTTGAAAGCACTTGATTTTATACATTTAAACAAAATGTATTTTATTGAACAAATATTACAAAACTGAGTAAATGTTGAACATGGCTTCTGTTCATGCTTATAACCACACTTGCTGCATATAGCATGTAAACATTTATCATGTCTTCATTTTGAATTATCACATGGATCTAATCTTGATTTCCTTACTTATGGATCTAATTTTGATTTCCTTACTTCTGCCTCAGTTTATCTCTCTTTGTTGCCATATTGTTTGATTTGCAGTTCGTTTAAATATGTACTCTTAACTTTACCTTCTCTACATACATATGCACCTTTTGTAATAATAGGTATTTTTAAAATCTTGTCTCCCTTGTTTTATCATTATTTATCAGTCTATTCTGTGTTTTATTATTGCATCATGCAAATCACCAAAGTCTGAGATTTTTACTTTCTTCGGCTTAATAACATAAGTATCTATATTCTGTAGAACCTTTTACTGTTGTAAGGGTCAAGTGTGCAATGTGTGGCACATTCATTCTGAGGTCACAATGATGTGCGAGTCTCTTAAGTGCTGACATTTTGTCTTTCTGCTCTTTAGAAAACATTCTTACCATGTGACATATAGGAACGATGCACACTGTACCTTCTGAGTCTTCTTGGCTAGCTGATATACTCTTTAATGAGAAATAAATCAGTTTTCTGGATTTAAAGCTTCTGTTTTCTAAATTTTCTTGCATCAGTAGAATTTCTGGGGGTGAGGGGGGTTACATTTGAACCATTTTATGCTGGAAGTTGCACTTTTGCACTTGAAAAGAAATATGTTTTTTTTACATCCGCAGAGGAATTTCTCCAGTTTTTATATATTTCTTCACTTCTGACCTATTATCATGTCAACAGGTGCAGCCAAGAGGGCGAGAGTGAGTGGACTAACCACAATGTGTATTCCAACTGAGTCTTAAATAGAACGACTGTGTAGGACATGACATGTACATTACTGTAGTTTGCTTGTTAACATTAAAGGTGAATACCATGTGTAACAGTTGCCACTAGAATTTGTAAGGTTGCATCTAGATGCACATTTGCTTTACCTCTTCCAAAAGTAAAAATGAAACATTTCTTTATAGTGTAGTCACTGCTTTTGATATTTTATCGTTTATTGAGTGTTTTGTATTTCTTTCACTCTTTAGTCATGAGATGATTGATTGAATCATAGAATGTGTAAAGAAAGAGGAAAACAGGGTAGGGTCAGCTGATTTACTGTATGTTATTTTATCAACCATTTGGCATCTGGGGTACAGTGTGGTGCTGTCATTGGACTGTATAGCTAAGGAGCACAGTCAGCTCTTTGATGCAGAGTGTTACAGCTCTGACTGAGACTCAGATGACTTGGGTTGATATAGTAGTTCTGATGCTGATGGGTCCAGCAAGGTAAGATAGATGTATGGGTTTGTCAGTCTTATGGTGATGGGGGAGGTGGTCTGATGACTGCAGTGCCTGCACTCTGCTTTGAAAATGGTGTGTGCTATACAATATATATGGTCAGGGAGGTGCCCTTGGAATACCACACTGGTGATAATGGCCATCACAGTGCATGTGCAGAAGCCCTCATGGGTTATGGGCAGTACTGATGGACTTAGGCCTATAGAAATGCTCATTGGACCCATTTTGTAAGTGATTTGGCTTAGAGAGCAAGACCATTGTGTGTTTATCTGGCCTAAAGATGTTTAGGGCCCAACCCTTAAACACAGTCTCTGGTATTGTAAAGCCAGATCGGTAAGTCATCATCATAAGGGGTGTTCCTCATCATTATAGTGAAATAGAAGACATGGGATATAAGGGCACAAGCAGTCTTCATGCATGTCTGGATTATGGCATCCTGCAGTTAATTGTCAGCTCATACAGTGAATTACTTCTACAGCACAGAGGGAAGACTGATGATTGGCAGGCAAGGGGGCTAAAAAATTATGTGTTTAGGGATAGATTGGAACCACATAAGTTGATTTGTATCTTAATTGCAGAAGTTCACAAAGAGGGACTGTTCTTCTGTATGCGTTCTACCCCTCATGGCAGGTAGGTAAGTGATAAAGGTTCCCTAGTAAGGAGGACTTTTGTTTTTAAGGTCTACTAGGATTGGCAGTCCAGAGGGGCTGTTATCTTGACAGTGTGTATTGCATTCTGACATGGAGAATTTTAGTATTTAGCCTAACTCCTTCCCCTGGGTGAAAAGAATGTGTTACATGAGTCACAATGGAGACTCATAGCGCCCACACACTCTCTACTATACACTGGCTTAATGGGCCAAACACCTCTTCTGTCTCACCTTGCTTCTGAGAGTGAGTGCTGAAGGTCCTTGTCCTGCCCTGTCCCACTGTCTCCACAGACTAAGCACAACCATCCTCCCTTGCCTATGTCATCAGTTGCCCGGTTGCCAGTCAAATTCTAACCACTTGGAAAGTAGGCAAAGCTCTGCTCTTTATACCTCTTACACAGGTGGACTTAAGTTCACTTATGTATTAGTAAGGAAACCCGAGGGCTACATAGGCAGAGATGAAATTTTTTCCCCCGAGATACCAAGATTCTAATGGCAAATCATTTTGGCAGTATTGACCAGGCAGAACGAATAAAATTATTTTAGCTGCATTGTGCTATATGGGCATTGTTTGACTTTTCACTGTGTTGTGTGGTTTGTTAGCAACTGATTCTGCAGTTGATTCCTACTAGAAACACTGAAAGTATTTTTTAGCCACGCTCAGCATTAGTTAAGTAAGATTTTGTGATTAGGTGTACCCATGTTCTCTGCCTTTTGTTGGCTCTTACACTGGCTGCATTCTGCTCTTTAGTGAGAAAGTGGCATTAGCTTTACCTGCTTGCACATTCTATCAGTTATCATCGAAATGCACAATGCAATTTCTGTCAGTCAGCAGCATTAATTAGAAAACTGTAAGCAGATGTGGCAGCACAGTGTTTCATTTGAATAGGGCATCTACCTTGAGATGTGGGATTGCTACTAGATATTAAAACTGTAGTTAATTATCACTTCAGTTTCCATAACTGAATATACGTAGTCTATGTGCCATCTGTTAGTAATGGTTAATGCACAGATTAGTTTCATATTTATTCAACTATTGGTAATTAACTTTAATCATTGTGGTCTAATAGTAGTAGTCTAATATTAATATGTAGGTTATTATTAAACTATAACTGGTACAGCATTTGCTGCCTGGCAGATTTTGGTTTTGTGATTCATTTCCTGGCTGGGGTGCTTTCTTACTGCACACACTATGTCAAGCTTATGTCAGCGTAGGCTTTCGCTAGGAACTCCTGTTTCCTGCCACAGCCTAAAGGCATGCTATTAGGTGAGTTGATAATCCTGTAAGTTGCCCATGTGAGTGTGCGTTTATGAGCAATTATGTGAGCAAGTGCCTTGTTTTGGATTGGAGCCCTGCTCAGGATTAGTACACAGTAACTTAAAATAAGCAACATTGATGCTGCATAAGCTGTAGTAGAATTTTACTGTTGATGTTTCTCCACGTTGCTTGTAGGTGTGCTTGTGTGAGCTTGCGTGTGTGCTGTATGAGACTCTGTGTGCATGCTTCCTGCTATGGGTTGTCACTAACGGGGTTATTTCTCTGTCTTGTGTTTACTTGGTACCAGTATAGGGACCAGCTTTCTTTTGACCCTAAATTGGTTAGGCAGGTGATCAAATAGGGCTGATCAGATACCAAAACATAAGCTTGATGTGCTTGAATGTAGGTGGCGTGGCTAGCTAAACCCTGCATGAGTTTACATACCAGAGTAATCTGTTAGTATTCTAATATAATTCAGTTACTTTAAAAACAGACCGTGTCTTACCTTTTGAAGTATCTGCATTGTATAATTCAATCTTTCCAGTTGAAAATGCTTCTCTGTAAGACTCTCGGAGTTCTTCATATTTTCGCAGCATTAAATCTCTACACATCTTTGAATAGGGTGATAGATTTTCAATGTAACAATACTTCCCAAACTTCAAAACAGTTTACTTGTGTGACAAGATGTTATTTGTAAGTTACAGATGTTGCTGAACAGTTTACTTGTGTGACAAGATGTTATTTGTAAGTTACAGATGTTGCTGAACATAAAGGAATCCAGTAGAATTGCCTGCATGTACGAGGACATTTGTGGATTCCAAAAAAATTGCCTCGAGGTGATGTACATAAATGAAGACATTTGTAGTCAAGCTGCTCCAATCTGTAGACAAGCACGATTCTTTAAAAAAAAAAAAAAAAAAAAACTTTTAAACATCACAGCATCTTTATGAAGTATACATGATCAACGAGCTATCAGAATTCGACTGTGTATTATACGAATTTTCTAAGAAGCATATATGCTGGTGGACTGTTGCACACAGTACATTGAGTTGCTGACCACTTAGCATCAGTCACTCTGGAATATTGACACATGCCAGTTAGAGAGATAGTGTTTGGTTGTTTGTAACTTGTATAAGCCGCACAGAAGTCCACATATCCATTATAGAAATCCTGTCCCACTAGGATCCTAAGTCTGCCTACTGTCTTGGGCATACTTACATCTGAGGACAAAAGGACTTTCTCAGACTGCTTCTTCTCACATCTAGACAAGTTACTGGTGATAATACTTCATGATGCTGGAAATGCATAAAGTTCTCATCAGTATCAGCCAAGCATCGTGCCACCTTGGAACTTTTGTTTGAGGATTCCCCCATGTGTTTTTAGGCAATCAACCACACATACACCACAAAAAAGACCCCTACATTTATTTATTTATATTTACTTATTATTTTACATTTTATAACCAGATAGTTCTGAGGCAATACAGACAACATTGAACAGATTAGTTGCAGTAACACAGCAGAAGACAAGAAATGTAATACATTGTTTTGTTCCATGATTTTACAGAGACATAAACATGCAGTCAGTCATGGATTCGACTGCAAAATGTACAGGATGTTGCACAAAATTTTAACATACCAGTAATATTTTTTTTTTTACATTTGTTAGCCTGATAAGGGTTTTGGTCTAAAGATCCATTTTAGGCACAACATGGAAGAGAACATTAAGTTAGAATTAACGCTATGCAGTCAGTTAACAGAAGCATAGTGTAGCATGGCAGGTGCTAATTACAAAAGTTCAAAACAGAATAACACAGTATAATACACTATGTAATTTAAAAATGCACTGACAGAAATGTATTGCATAGCAACAAAAATACAGCTTCTAAATCCAAAAGATAAGAAAGCTGATCGTCAGAAAACAGATTGTAATGTATAGAAGACTATAGCAGACCGGTACAAGTCCACTTGAAGTGTCTGAGTCAGAAGCTTATAGAAATCATAAAGAATATTTTAATTAAGATGTCAAAAGATTTGAAAATATATAGTGTTTTTAGTAAGTATTGAATACAAAAAGAGATGATGGGTAATAATGGCAGTGTAGTCCAGGTATAGTATACATTTATCAGAGAGGCAAAAGATGGGCAGATGTTCTTCATTCCACATTGCTGCAGTCCTAACCATTGGGTAGTCCGCTGTCCAGTCGGCCCGAATACCAAAGTATATGGCTGACGTCGGTCAAGGCGCATTAGACTGATGTCAGGACGTCAGGGTACTAATGCGCATGACCGACGTCATATCCTCAGTCTTTTTTGCCGCATGGTCCGATGCAGAAGCAGTTTTGCGAGTGCAGGTTGGCGTTCTGAAATTTTCTGAAGTCGGAGTTTCAGACCGAATCAAAGTTGGCTAAGTACCCCGTTGGGGAACATTTTGGTTCTGTGCCTAAGAAACATATGCTTAAAATGGCAGAGGATTTGATTACTATGATTAGAGGTTCTATGCCCCCTCCTGATAAGAGGCCTAGGGTGGAGCCTGAGTTTGAGAGTTTTGAACAGTGTTCAGAGGCTTCTGAGTCTTCGGCTGAAGACTTGCAGGAGTATCCTCATTATTCTGATTCTGATGTGGATGATTCCACTCCTTCAGCTTCTCCTCCTGAGGATTTTTCATTTTCAGAGACTCTGCATTCCATGAGGGAGCATTTTAAATGGGAAGGCCAAGATTTCTCTGATTCCAGGAAGAGGCTTAGGGAATTCTTGTTTTACCCCAGCATAGGCCCTTAGCTATACCTCCTGTGTTGAATGTGGTGGAAGATGTTTTGCAGAGGCTTCCCTGAACCCTGATTCTTTGCCTCCTGCCCTGTTAAACCTGATAGGTACTATAGGGTGCCTGAAGCTCATAAGTACCTTTTAAGAGTCCTAGGGCAGACCCAGAAATTGTTTCTCAGGGGCCTAAGGGTGTTAAGGCCTCGGTTGTTAAAAATCCTGTTCCCTCTGATAAAGAGGCAAGGGCTTTGGATAGATGGGGAAAGAAAGTGTATACTTCTTCCACTTTAGCCATGGGGCGTTGAATTGTCAGTTTCACATGCTAAAATATCAAAATTATCTCCTTTCACAATTGAAATCTAAGGTGGATGCTCTGGCGGAAGGTATTGAGTGTAAAGAGTTGCTGGATTTAGTTCATGTGTCTGAACAAGTGGGTAAGCATTCTTTGCAATGTGGTTTTGATGCTGTGCAGGCCTCCTCGAGGGTGGCTGCCACTGGTTCTGTTCTTCGCAGGCACGCTTGGTTGAGGGATCAGAATTTAGCTGAGCATGTTAAGACAAGGATTTTGGATGCTCCTTTACAGTCTGATGTGTTGTTTGGTTCGCCTGTGGAAGCAGTTTTAAAGAAAATGGAGGACAAGGCTAAATCTATGCAGACTGTTAAAGATTTTTGCAGGTGCAGCCTCCAAAGTTTAGCAGAAATTGGCCTACTAAGGGATGGACATATCCTGCTTATGATTCCCAGTCTAGGGGTAGGTCTAGGCGTGGTAGGGGCAGAGCTCAAGGTTCTTTTAGGCCTAGAACAGGGAGTTCTCCTGCTCAGACTTCTGGTGAGGGCAGGGGTCAGTCCTTTCGTAAACAGACTCAATGACCTGCCTTTTCAGCTGCCAGTACATTCTCGTCTGGCAGCTCCTTTGGGAGGAAGACTGTCTCTTTTCAAAGAAAATTGGGATTTAATTACTCAAGACAGATGGGTTTTGGATATCATTCACCACGGTTACAGGTTTTATTTCCATACCTTGCCCCTTTCAAAGGCATGCCAGGCGTTCCTCCTCCACAAAGGAAAGAGGCTCACAAGCAAATTTCTCTGTTACTCCAAATAGGGGCCATTCAGCCAGTCCCTGTACCAGAAAGGGGCCTAGGATTTTATTCTCGCCTGTTCCTAGTACCAAAGAAGGGGAACACGTGGAGACCAATTTTGGATTTATCTATCCTCAACACTTATCTGGACATTCCCAAGTTCAAAATGTTGACGTTACAACAGCTTTTACCTCTGCTGGGCAAAGATCACTGGATGGTAACTTTAGATCTCAAGGAAGCTTACCTTCATGTGCCTATAAGACTAAGTTGCAGAAAGTATCTGCGTTTTCGAGCTGGAAATTCTCATTATCAGTTCTCTGCATTGCCCTTTGGCTTATCTACTGCCCAGAGTATTCACAAAGGTTCTGGCTCCAGTGATAGCTTACTTCAGGCTAAAAGGAATTCAAATCTATCCTTATTTGGACGACTGCCTGATACTGGCTCAAGAAAAGGAAGACCTTCTACAGCATTTGGAATATGTCATAGCAGTGCTAAGATGCCTAGGGTATTCTGTGAACGAAATAAAGTCCAGTCTAGTACCCTCTCAAGACATGTGCTTTCTGGGTGTGAGACTGAATACAGCAGCCCAGATGGCCTTTTTAACCCCGGACAAACAAAAGAATCTTTCCAGTTACTTCCATCAATTATCTCTTCAGTCCGGGCTGACTGCAAGGACAGTCCTTCAAGCCTTAGGGTTCATGGCATCTTGTATTCTGGTGCTTCCCAATGCCAAACTGCATATGAGGAAGCTGCAATGGTATCTCAAAACTGTATGGACACAGCACTGCCAGGATTTGGACACTGTCATTCAAATAATACCTTGCATTCAAAAGAATTTTTGTGGTGGGCTCAGGAATGTCACCTAAACAAGGGACTCTCTGTGACCCGGCCAGAGGCGAGTCAGATTTTAACGACAGATGCCTCGGACATTGCTTGGGGAGCTCATCTAAATGGAAAGTGGATACAAGACAAGTGGCCTGCCAGACTTCAGCATCTACATATCAACATGAAGGAGATGTTAGCAGTCCAGTTTGCATTAATGGCTTTCAAGGAGTTACTTCTTCCAGGGCAGGTGTTGATTCTAACAGACAACACAACTGTCATGTGGTACATCAACAAACAAGGGGAACACATTCTTATCCTCTATGCAGGCAAGCAATGATTTTATGGGAAACTGCGCTCAGCTTGCAACTAACTCTACAGGCAAGGTTTCTGCGGGAGCACAGAACTCCTTAGCAGATGTGTTAAGCAGACAAATCATGGATCCCCACGAGTGGAAACTGGATCTTCATGTATTTCAGAAATTGACAGTGTCATGGGGAACTCCAGACATAGATCTGTTCGCTTCTCCACTAAACCACCAGCTGCCAAAGTTTTGCACAAAGGGTTTCATCACACAGCTTGGAAAGTGGATGCTCTTTCTTTCAGTTGGAACAATCTTCATGTGTATGCCTTTCCACCTCTGCCTCTTCTTCCAAAGGTGCTCCTAAAGGTCAGACAAGACAAGCCAAGGATGATTTTAATAGCTCCAGATTGGCCTCGGCAACACTGGTACCCACTACTAAGGAGTCTGGTAAGGAAGCCTCCATGGCCTTTGCCTTTGATTCCACATCTGTTATCTCAGAAGGACGGTCACCTGCTCAATGTCAAGCTTCACTCTCTTCATCTAACAGCCTGGCATATTCTGTTCTGAAACACAGCAGGTCTCAACTTCCTCAACAAGTTTTAAATGTGATTATGGAAGCCAGAAGACCTAGTACAAGGAAAGTGTATGCAGAAAAATGGAAGAGATTTTTATTTTGGAGTGCAGCAAAGAATTTGGAGATTTCTGAGCCTAATTTGAGTGTGGCTCTTCAATATCTTACTGAGTTATTGGACAAAGGTTTGTCCTTCTCTTCCATTAAGATTCATGCTGCAGCAATTTCAGCTCACTATGATTGTGACCCACCATTGTTTTCGCATCCTTTGTTCAAGCAGTTTCTTAGAGGGGCAAAGAATATAAGACCCCCGTAGAGCTCCTACTCCTGCTTGGGATCTCAATTTTGTGTTGGAAAAACTTACTCTACAACCTTTTGAGCCTGCGGCTACTGCGAATTGAAATACTTGTCATGGAAGACTGCTTTTTGTTGGCTATTACTTCTGCAAGAAGGGTTTCTGAGTTGCAGGCCCTTATGGCAGTAGAGCCCTTTTGATTTTCCATAAGGATAGGGTATCATTACGCACTAATCCTTCCTTTATGCCTAAGGTGGTTTCTAGTGTGGCTTTAAACCAAACTATTCATTTGCCTACTTTCTATGCAGATCCCCAAAATAAGGGGAAAAGATTTTGCACACTTTAGATGTACATAGGCAGTTGCGTTATTATTTAAGCAGGACTAAGGATTTCAGGCAGTCTCAGCAGTTGTTTGTTTCTTTTGCTTTGAGTTCTCAGGGCAAGCCTGTGTCTAAGCAAACTATTTCTAAGTGGATTGGGTTTTGCATTTCATTTTGTTATTCCCATCATGGCAAGGAGATTCCAGCTGGGATTAGGCCTCATTCCACTAGGGCTACTGCCACTTCAACAGCATTTCTAAGGGGTGGCAACTAAGGATATTTTGGAGGCAGCTACTTGGAGTTCAGTGCATACTTTCTCTAAGCATTACCATCTTCCTCTCTACTCTAAATCTAGGGCTGGTTTTGCCACAGCTATTTTGCAAGGCATGTTGACAGCTCCTGCTTCCTTATGATTTGCCAGCCTCCCTTAACTCTGCTTTGGGATTCTACCCAATGGTTAGGACTGCAGCAATGTGGAATGAAGAACATAGTACAGTTTTGTACCTACCATAAATGTAGATGTTCGAGGATCCACATTGCTGCAGTCCAATTTACCTCCCTCCTTCCCTCTGTGTTTAGGGGTGGTGGTGTGGGTTAGGATATACTCTTGTACATTTGTATATATTGTATATATGTTTGGTGCAGGGTTTTTTGGTTTTTTGGTTTGGGCCTTGTCTTTTTTAGGGTCTTCTGACATCTGGGGCAAGAAAAGACTGAGGATATGACGTCGGTCATGCGCATTAGTACCCTGACGTCCTGACATCAGTCTAATGCGCCTTGACCGACATCAGCCATATACTTTGGTATTTGGGCCGACTGGACAGCGGACTACCCAATGGTTAGGACTGCAGCAATGTGGATCCTCGAACATCTACATTTATGGTAGGTACAAAACTGTACTTTTTGAAAATAGTTGAAAATAAAGAGAGAGAAGGAAATAAAGGAAGATTATACAGAACAGCTGGAAGAGGAGTAGATGCCATGTACACTAAACAGAGGTTTTAGTTCAGGTAAAGTTTCTAAGTATACCCTCTTCACAAGGATTGTAACTTAGGTAGGACGGTAAAAGATGTAGTCCTGCTACTGAGTGAAAAGCAAGAGTAGGAGAATCTAATCGTGTAACCATTTGTTTATACACTTTACCATGCATGGAGGCTTGGAAATTGATTATAGGCAGCAATAGATTGCGAGAGTTGTATAGAATGGTAAAGATATATTGGAAGTAGAGAGCATGAAATGCAGGCAGAGATTAGAAGATGAGGATGCTGTAGTGTCTATAACAATGGCGGGAATACTTTCATGGGATGTGTTAATGTTTTGTGGTAGTGTAGGTTGGTAGAAAGATGATTGACTCACAGTAGTGGAAGGTAGTGAGTACATGCCACATACAGCTGCTTAGCAGATAGGTGGAACAGTTTGGGAAGCTTTTGGTGGGATGTTAAATATTTGACTGATATCAGTAGGTACATTTTAGTATAGCAGTTCCATTTTAGGGATCCTTTTAGGTATCGTTGAAGGACTACTGTAAATGCATGTCGTGGATTAGTTAATTTCTGTTAGACTATTGAATTTCAGACAAAAGGAGTAAGTTTGGAAAAAGCATGGAAGGAGAAGAGATGTAGAAGACAAGGTAGGCTGGATATAAGAGCTGCTGCTGATTGGGACCAGAGTGAGTTAGGGGATAATAGAGGTTGAAATCTGAGTTGTAACGGTAGGCAAAAGTTCAGAAAAATGAGTTTGTATGTGTTGGTATGCAAAAGGAAGATTGCACTTTCAGTAACTGGTAGAATGTTCCTAGAACTGAGCAGTGTATGCTTACAGTACTGGGGGGGCATTTAGCTAACATTATAAACAGCTATATTTTTAGTAGGGCTTTCTCTGACATTATGGTATTTTAGGAGCTACCAGGGAAGACTAAAGAGACTGCATATTTTAATTTGTGGATACACACATTTTTGCTATGTCAGCATGTGTTTTGGGATAAAAATTCTGTTGGGCTTGTATGATTTGTTTTAATTGAGATAAAACATTAGAGAAGTTACAGTACAGGTGATGGTAAAAGTTTAGGAAGGGGATTGAGATGTATGCCTAAATAAACTTGTAAGAGTGCATTACCCTAAGGGTCACTAACACTTAAGAATAGGCAGCAGTTAGTTTTGGAGTAGTACCAATGAATGTGGAATTGGATTTAAAGGTATTAATCTAAAGGTCATCAATGGAGAACAAGAAGGAAGTTCATCAAGATCGTTCTGAAGAAGAGATTGCATATAGTTAGGTGTTTAGGTCCTCCGTAAACACAAGACGCTCATCAGCTTATAATGGGAGCTTTGGTTGAAGCGAGAGACTTGGGAGGGTTCATTTATGTAGAAGGAGAAAAATAAATAGACCTGATATCGATCCATGTAGGACACCTGCTTTAGAAGAACCAGGTGAAGATAAGTTGTACCAAATAACACTTTTATTATATTTTTTATTTTTGTCTGATTGGTGAGATACTTACTGAGGGTGGCCACAGTGGTGCAGCGGTTAGCTTTGCCATCTCACATTAAGAGGTTCTCCGGTTCGATTCTTGGCTGGGGTGCCTTCTGTGCCGATTCTGCAAGCCCTCCCTGTGGTCGTGTGGGTTTCCTCCCACATCCCAAAGACATGCTGTAGGTGGATTGGATACTCCAAATTGGCCCTAGGTGTGTGTGTGTGTGCGTGCATGTGCCTTCTGTGGAAGGTTGGGCGCCGGGCTGGCACCTCGACACCGTAAAAACTCCACTGCCAATCATGAGTGGACAGATGATCCGCTGTGGCGACCCCTAACCGGGAAAAAGCCGAAAGAAGAAGAAGGTGCCTTACTTACTGAACCACTGAGTTATCAAAGCAGCAGAGATTCTTCAGATTAAGTATGAAGGAGTTTCCCTCTTTAGGTTGATATACAGTCTCACCTTTAAGCAGCCCATTGTTCATATTACAAATGGTACAGTCAAATGTCTTGGAACAAGAGCCACGGTAGTATTAAATATTGGGCAAAAGCCATGCTGGGAGTTGTTTGAGATGCATCTTTCTGTAGCAGAAGCGAAAATGTGGTGAAATATTAGCTTTTTTGTATTTTGACAAGGGAAGGGAGGTTGGCAGTAGGTCAGTAGTAGTCCTGAATGGTAAGATTATTGATCTCAGGGAGTGGGATGATTATGGTAGTTTGCCAGTGGAAAGGGGATAGAACCTGACTGTAGTGAGAGGTCATCATACCTGTATGGCTATGGTTTAGTGATATAGAAGGAAGCTTTTTTTTTATTTTGAAGTTTAGGATGCAAATTGTACTCTCTGTGAAGCACATCAACCTGCAGACATGGAAAATTGGACAAAAACTGTTGAAAAGTAGATACATCTGTCTAAATATCTAGGCTGCTAATTAGCATGAAATTTGTATATCTAATAACTCCTCCAACTTTTATAAGGATTGTGAGATAACACTAATCACAAACTGCTTCTTCCCTTTTTTTCTGATTTGGGTACTATAAAGCTGTAAATAATAGAATTCAAAGTATTTTTAACAGTTAGAGGAAGTGTATGATAAAAACAAGTCAGAAAGTTTAAAATCCTAGCAATGGCTCTTCTTCAACAAGTCCTTTGTGATTCTGAAGGAAAATGCATATATATGGCCATGCGCACCAAATAGTAATAAGTGCTTTAAGCAGCCATTACCTGGAATCCGTTTAACAATTAAGATTATTTTTTAAAAGGACAGCCTTTTTCTGAGCACTGTTATCAGGACATGCCATAAAAGAAACCTTTCTACTTCACAGAACACATTCAAGCTTGAATTATGCTATCAGGCATGTAATAATGGTGGAAGCTTGTATTATGGTATCACGCGTGTAATAATGGTGGAAGCTTGTATTATGCTGTCAGACGTGTAATAATGGTGTAAGCTTGTATTATGTATACTATCAGGTGTGTAATAATGGTGGAAGCTTGTATTATGCTATCAGGCATGTAATGGTGGAAGCTTGTATTATGTTATCAGGCATGTAATAATTGTGGAAGCTTGTATTATGCTATCAAGCGTGTAATAATGGTGTAATAATGGTGAAAGGTTGTATTATGCTATCAGGCATGTAATAATGGTGGAAGCTTGTATTATGCCATCAGACGTGTAATAATGGTGGTAGAGTAACAGTGTTGTCTAGTCTTCAAATCCTGATAGCCACTTCCCTTAAGTGAACTGCCAAACATTTAGTTTTCTATGTATTGTTAACAATTGAATTTGATATTCAACTCTTATAAAATTCTGTAGCTTTGTTATGCTGTTTACATACTTAGATTTGCTTAGATAAAAATACATGCTTATCAACATATATAAGTGGTTGAAGTGTTTAAAACTTGCCTTTAAAATTAATCTACTGCATATAATGTGTTCATCCTGCTTCTGACCAGGGTACTAGCTAAAGAGTTGCAGTGCACCCAGCTGACAAGAGAGATGCATAGATTAGTTGAAATAAGTATATGGCCAAATGCAGTGTTTAAAAGAACATACTTCTTAGGAACATTTGCTCCTACTTGTCTGTCTGCTAGTTAGACTAGTGGCTAAGGCTCCTGTAGCTGTACTGTTTGCAGACAGCACCTATACAGGAGGAGTACCTAAAATGCAATTGTGAGATTGTAGAAGAGGTGTGATTTATTATTATCGTTACCGGACATTTATCATGCTCTTGTCTCTGTGCAATATATTGCTACAAAAACAAATACAAATTTAGTACTACATTAGGGATGTGATCCAAGCAAAAGGCAGAAAAAAAGAAGTTGATCATTGTTTCTTTTGTGTGTTACACTGATTTTGCTGAGAAGAAACACCATACTCCAGAAAACCAAACATTTTGTACATAGTATTAATAAATATTCACAACCTACTTTTTACAGCATGGAACATAATGGTCCAGGGGATAAAGCACTAAGTTGGGAATCTATCTTGAAATAAAACCGTGGCGGAACTAAAAGCAGGTAATTAATTGCAGGGGGACCCTGCACATTCACAAAATTTGTACAGGAACTAAGAAGTAGTTTGCAAAACGATGAAATGCATCTTACAGCATATGTCCATGGTGTGCACATGCTTAAATTCCTGCAGACACTTATTTGAGATGTTTGGTATTCATTCCCGCTCCTCACTGCAGCCACATTGCCACTGAAGATGGTGATATATATATATATATATATTGGTGATATATATATATATATATATATATATATATATATATATATATATATATATATATATATATGTGTGTGTGTGTGTGTGTGTGGGTTACCTTCAGTTTACCGAACGTCCACTTCCACCACACGCAGTTTACCGACACTTCAGCTCACCGACATCTGGAAAGCTGACGTTTCCCATGCGGTAAGTAACCATTTGGCCATCTACTTGAACTTTGCCCCTTACCCCAGTGGTAGTGGGTTCTCGGAGTTGGTATATTTAGTAAGGGGGTGGTGAAGCCCCCTACATCGGTGGGTTTGTTTTTTTTCGAGTAGTTCCTTCAGTTGGGATGGCCAAGTGTTTACTTACTGTGCGGGAAATGTCAGGTTTCTGGATGTCGGTAATCTGAGGTGTCGGTAAACTGCATGTCGAGGAAGTGGACGTTCGGTAAACTGAAGGTAACCCATAGATATATATATATATATATATATATATATATATATATATATATATATATATATATATATATACACACACACACACACACACATATATATATATATATATGTATATATATATATATATATATATATATATAATATTTCGGAACATCAAAGCTTTCAAGTGAAACCCCAAAAAAAAAAAAAAAACGTTTAAAACAAGTGTATGCAGGGGGCAAGCCCCTCTGCACCCCCCACACTCTTCAACTTTAATATACCAACTCCGAGATCGCACTACAGTGGGGTAAAGGGAAATCTCTGTTTTAGCGCTATATGCAGAAGTGCTAAACGGGAGATTTCCCATACCCTGTCTGCAGTGCCATCACAGAGATGGCATATTCACAGACACAGTGTGCAGGGCACCTTGTTGCCCTGCAAAACACTAGCTTTTTCCCTTTTTTACTTACCTTTTTCTTCTCCTTGACAACATTGATGTTCTAAACACTCTATGATCTCGACCATATGACATTCGATGTTTTGGAATTTCGATGTTTTCAAGTGGAACCATATATATATATATATATATATATATATATATATATATGTGTGTGTGTGTGTGTGTATATATATATATATATATATATATATATATATACACACACACATACATATACATACAGAAGTCCAATTTAGTTTCACATATTTTCCAAAAGCATGCATTTTCTTTATAACAGCTCTAGTAGGCTCTCTCTCCCATGGAATGAGACCTTTGTAACTCTAAAGTTGACCAGATAATCCTGGTGCTGGGATAACTTATTGGATAACTTAGTGTTCCATTCCCTGTGGCTAGATCCTATGCAAATAATCCAACCCCAGTTGTTGAATTCAGTGATTTTTCTCTGCACATATTTCTCCCACTTTTTGAACTCTAGATCAGTATTTTCCTGAATCACTGCAGGATTCCTTTTCTACATCTTCGTAAGCTTAAACCCTTTCACACAAGCTGGGTGAGTGACAGGCAGTTTTTGGATATATATGCATGCCGTTGTGCTTATTCCACAAACTGATCCATGCACAGCCACTTACAATTGCCAAAGGGCAGACGTATCACCTTCACCCTGAAACAATCACTCATTTAAAAGCTTAGTCCTGTCTCACTCAGCCTATTCAATACTCAAGTGATCCCAAGTAAATTTCCATCTTGTGTCATTGGTATACGAATTTAGCTCAAAGTGCTAGCCAAAGTGACTCTAATTTTCTGTAAAAAGAGCAGATTTAGATAAAGATTAAATGGCAGACAGGAAAAGAATCTTTAATCCATCTGTTGTTCTCTAAAATCTGCTCACATTGTATGGATGCAGTGGGATTTCATAACCAGGCACAACTTACAGGAATCCAGTTTGTACTTGGTCCGCAGCACTACTAACTACTCATGCTGTGTTAAAACAAGTAGTATAGCCCTAAAATCTGTGCCACAATCTAAATAACAGTATCCTGTTTTGTTTGCAAATAACAACTTTCTCTGGAGGTTTAACAAGACCTTGTACTTAAAACATGCAGAGAATCGAGCACATCTTCATATAATCTAAACAAATTAGAATCAAGAGATGCAAAATACTTGAAACTAATAAAACTGATAATTTTGCACTGTGATACCCGTCTCCTGATCCGTGTCCAAAAGTTGTGTTATCTCAGGTGTTGTGTGTCAAAAAAAAAAAAGAGTAATTGGTCCAGTTTCAGTATCATCATGCTGCAGGCCACCAACTCGCAGACTGAAAACAAAAATAAATGAACAAATCAGGGTAAATCATTTCTATCAGTTTATGATAAACATCATGGAAGGGTGAAAGAAATGGAATGTTCTCTTTTGCCATTATGGTTTGGTGCAAACCTGCAAGAGAGACTTGCGATAGCATTTGCATTTTACAGATGTTTGTGAACTCCAGCCTTGGTGTTTAAAGTTAAATGGTATGAAGAAAATCATATCATGATAATTATTTACTAATGGTTCTGACATTACGACTTCCCACTCATTCTGTGAGGTAGTAGTAAGTCTTAAATGTTAAATATCAGCTAGTGCACTTTGTAGGTAAATTGACTTATCTGATCACTTAGGTGAACTGGATTCAGAGGAGCTAATTTCCAGCCTTAACTACACAACGTCAAAAATTATTAATGGGGTCAATGCAGAATAGAAGAGAGAAGCAGTGAAAGTAGTTCTATGCAGTGCATAACATACCAATAAGTGCATAAGTAATTAACACTAATGCACTAAAATGTAGCAATAATTTAATAAACAAGCTGTGAATAAAAAATAAGAGTTGAGTACTGAGCAAGTAGCCACCTAAGGAATAAAGAGCATTGAACTGACATTGTTTACATGAGATCTTGCAGAAGGCTTTAAGACATCTTTCATCAATGCCTCTTAATATGGCTGCACACTTTTTGGGCCCAAAGTTAGATATTTTGACCAGGAGTCAACAGAATGGTATGACTCTGCCTTCAGTAAGCATTCATTTTATTTGCCCCCTCAGAGGTCTTATTCCAGGAAGCAAAGGGAGGAAAAAAGGTTATGATTTCTGAAGCCACAGAGTTCTTACCAGGTCCTCCTGGCTATAGACCTCCATGTGGCAGAGGTGGCAGAAACGGTAATGGGCGTCGCATAAGAGGCAGAGGTAGACTACACCATCAGGGCTACTGCGATCCCTTTAATCTTGAGGCCCTGTCGGCATCCGTGAAGGTTTGCCCAACTGCTGCACTTTGGAGGCAGTTGGGGTGCTTATCTTTCATCCTCAAGCCTGGCTAAAATTCACAAGAGACAACTGGGTGCAAAACATAATTTCCAGAGACTGTTCCATTCCCTTTTCTTGTTCTCCTGTAAAGAAAAAGGTGATTCCAGATGTTCCACCTAGTCAGTGGGAACCAGCAGTCCTGGAAATTTCCAAGCTGCCAGAATAGAGAGGCATCCACCCAGTCCCCAAAGACCAACTAGGATTTGGAGTCCACTCAAGTTTCTTTTTAGTTCCAAAAAAAACTGGGGAGCTAAAACCAGTTTTGGATCCCAGACATCTCAACCAATTTGTAAAACAGACAAAATTCTGGATGGTCTCGATTCAGTCCATACTGACTGTTCTGAGGAGAGCCCATTGGATGTGCTTGATATATCACCAGGATGCTTAGTGTTACTTGAAGAAAAAGATGCAATCTAGGAAATTTTTCCAGCTAGGAGCCAATCATTTCCAGTTCAGAGCCTTGCTGTTCGGTCTTACCATAGCTCCCAGGATGTTCAACAAGATAATGGCAGTGGTGAAAGTGCACTTGCATACTCTCGGGATCCAAGTTTTCCCTTACCTAGGTGATTGGCTGCTAACTACTACATCCAGGCAGCTTCTATTACATCACCTGGACCTTCTCATCCAATGATTGGATCTAGGCATATCATTGAATTTTCACAAGTTTCCATTGCTTCCATCACAACAGGTAGTTTATCGGATGCCACATCAATATCACTCTTCAAGTTGTTAGTCTTCCACAACACAGAGTTTGTTCATCTACATCAGACAACCTCACAGGTGTTGCGTCATCTTTACCTCCAGCACAGTTGATTCTGTGTCTATTAGGCCTCATTGCTTCTGCCCTATTAATGATTCCCTTGTCTCAACTGCCACATGTGAATTCTTTAGTGGATGCTTGCAGTTCAGTGGTCTCAGAGGTTTCATCCTTTGCATGCCAGGATTCATCTCACAAAAATTTGCAGATAAGCAAATCACATGGTGGATTATCTCACCATCAACAACACAAGAGCTACCCTTACATCCAACAAAAGTAGTGACCATAGACACTTCCCTTCTAGGGTGGGTGGGACATTTCGAAGAGAGAATGACTCAAGGTACACAGTTAGATTTGGAGGCCAGTCTTCACATCGATGTTTTGGAGATGAGGGCACTGCAGGCTTTCCAAGATGCCCTCCCCACATTTGTGCAACAGCAATCGAATCCATTGTGCATACTTTTGTTTGTCACTGTAAGTAGGATGTAAGTAGGATGTAGAATTTCAATCTCTTTCTTTTTGCCCCACCATGCAGAGGAATATCCTTCCTTGATAACACCCTGCAAGACAGCTTGGGAATCTGTCTGAGATGTTGAATCAGATGAAAATAAGACAACATGGTATATAAAAGTTATGTACTTGCCGTAATTATAGATCCATGTGATTTTCATCCAGTTCAATTTCCCACCTCTCCACCACCTTCCAAATTATTTGTATGGCTAGCTTCGAGATGATCGGGTGACCACCCTTCTGCACCCTCTCTGTGACCAATGCTATATCATTATGTTTACTATTTTACCTAGTTCATTTCTATTTTCTGTCTTTAGAGACTATATTTTTCCCTTTAGTAGCTGTACACAATTTTTCCATAGAGCAAACTCTATCTGACATATTGGAGTGCAGTGCAGGGAATTATGGGTAGGGGAGGAGTCAGCCCTGTAACTGAGAAAGCTTCAAATTCAATATAGAGGTTGGATCCAACTTCTCATATGTTGAACCAGATGAAAATCAGACAACATGGATATATCATTATGGTAAGTACATAACGTTCATGTTTTTTGTTTCTCCCAATATGCAGATTCAGAAGCATAAGGCGTTATTAATTCTTTGTAAGTGACTGCACCCCCCTTCCTGCAATTCTTTTTAACAAGCACAGGAGTCAGCAGGTAATCTTTTGTTGTGTAGATAATTCCAGGTTATTTTCCTGATAATTACAGCAAACATTTAGACCATGTAGTACCACCAGTAACCTTTCATTTCTGTGAGTGTAACAGTAACTAAGCAGAGCAGTGTGTGTGCGCGTGCGTGCGTGCACGCACATGTGTGAGAGCAATAACACTGGTAATTTCCTAGTCATCTGATGTCTCTCGTAAAAAGCACATCACATGGTTGATTGTCTCAGTAACACAAGAGCTACCTTTACATCCAGTCACACCAACGGTCTCTCTTGCAATAATCCCAATCTTCTGATGTCTGGTAGGACTATGTGAAATAAATGTTTTGACTAAAGGGCTGTTGCCTTTGCCATGCAGCTGATGAGAAGCGGCAATACACGTCTCTCTCCCAAAACTGTATTCTCAAGTTGCAGCTCTAGTGATGTTGCTTGGTGATGACATGATCTGGCTGGCAAGGTACACTCTATAAAAATCATAATTTAAAGGGGCCACTGAGTATTTTGTAGCACCCTGTTATTTTAAGTTTAAATTTGGCATTTTCTGGTAAATACTGAGAGATGTGCCGCGCATTTTATTTTATTTTTTCATATAACCATGAATATAGCTAAGATTGCCATTGTCCCAGGTACAGTTTAGGCAAGTATGTTAATTGGTTAAAGACTTATTAAAAAAGTGGGAGGAGTTGTGGAAGTGGGCAGTATAGGTAGTCTGTCTTAAAAGTATTGGCTACAGCTAATGAAGGGGTAGTGTTTGTTACTGAGGGGAAGAAGTTTATTTTCATTGGAGAGTCTGTGTCTGTGAAGTGTGTGAAGTTTCCTCTTCTTTCCATAATAATCTAATAATAGTCTAGAGTTAGAAAGGGTGGCTTTTTGGCATTTTGTTAGTGGACTCTTCTGGCAGTATGCCTTAGAAGACATGTTTAATTTGGTAGCCAGTATGACACTAAGAAGTTTTCCATTTTCAGACTTTCCAGGTTGTAGTATTCTGTTTGCATAGGGCCAAAGACAGCTGTTGGCCTTGAGTCTTCGTTGTTTATTGAGTAATGTTAATTTTAGATAGAAACACAGAATTAGAATGGCTTAAAGCACAATCTACACATTAAGAAGTGATGTGTAATATTTTAGAACTCAAAATGTTGAATCTCACTATATGTAACACTCCTCAATGTTATACTGTTTTGGATGTGAATTTATGTATGTAATAAATAGCTATGGCAAAAGGTTTATAAATTTGTTTCCAGGTTTGCATGGGGAAAAGATGAGACAATACATATTAAGTCTCTTGTGACAGGAAGGTAGCTGAACTGAAGCAGTATTAGTTTGTAATAGTGGATTTGATGATGTCATGCTTTTGTAATAAAGTAGGATAATCTACTATTGAGTTTAGGGAAAAAATGAATAAAGGTAGGGATGAGAAGTCTGGTACCAATGATCCTGTACATGGGAAAGTAAGAGTTTGTATACAGGAAGCTCTGAAGTGTAGTATACAGAAATAAAGGTGACTGATGGGCATTTAGTAGTCAAATTAAAAAAAAAAGTGAAGCTTTTTACTTGAAAGATGTAGGGCATTATGGATGTGAAGGGAACTGAAAAGATGACTGTAGACAATGCTACATCAAGCAGAAGGGATGTCATTTGGTCAACTGACAAGTTGTGTGTTTAGCAGATCACCATATCCTTTGGTTTGTAGCATCATTTCCTGGCAAGTAGCATGACTGACACGTATGGTGAACATCTGCTTTGAGGTACTGTTCTAGTTGGTGAGTATATGCTGAAGTATAGATGTTAGCAGTGAGTTATATATGCCAGGAAAGACATTCCAGATAGCCAACATATGTGCAGTCTTGGATAGTATGGATGTCATTACTTAGTGTCCTTCAGATACAGATGTCTCACTCCATGAGCCCTTGATAACTGAGCAGTAACAGCAATGGTAGTGAAGAGGCAGACGAGGAATAGCCACACTGTTCAAGGGGACAGCACTTATTGTATGCACAAGAAATGCAGTAGGTTTTGGTGCAGACATATGCGCCATGACATGCTGTTACATTTAACCTGGGCACAGATAAAAAGATGTTCACATGTGTGATATTGGCTGGTCAGTACCTCCTCAGGGCATCCTGAAATGTGAATGTTGTGAACACTGGCATCAGACAGAACCCATATTTTAAGCCTATCATATGTTTCATAGTAGATGCAAGTTAACATTTGTACAGTTACCAAGGAACACCCAGGACAGGTAGCCATAAGCGCACACAGTTAGAATTTAGGGGGTCACAGCAACATGCACATGTGTGCTTAGTCCTGTGTAATAGAGACCCACAGTGTGTCATAATATATAACCACCCACTTACATGTCTGCTGTCTTGGACAAACTCTGTACACCTGGCAGTGAGGCATCCCTACCACTGTGGGCATCTGTGCTCACATCAATTGGTATGGCTGGGCTACATGTTATCAAGTGTGATGTCTATGTGCTTGAGGAGACAAAAGAGCCCAGTAGTCTACCATGGTAGGGTGTGCCTAGTATTGACCATGATTCTGTAGAATTGCTGAATATGACATGCACCACTCTTGGTAGCCCTGAACCTGATGCCTGGCTTTATCCTTCCCAGACACAGCCACAAATGCTCAGGCAATATATGGCTAACACATGAATTGCGCAGGTCATATTACAAACAGCATCTGCCAAAGATGTTCTTTAGCACTGTTTTTATCTAGTGGTGCATGTGATTTCAGATATCACTCTTAAGCAGTTTGCCATTGTTGCTTCAGTTGAGTCAGTAAGCTCAACATGGCAGCTCTCAACCCCATTGTGTATAGTGGCAAAGATACATCATAGAACATGCATTGCCACAGAATCTTTGGTATAGGATGAAAGCAGGCCTAATCCCTTTTTGAAATATCTGACTCATTGTACTTTCTCCCATCTAAAGAAGCTGGTCAGCAAGACCAGTGAGTTGACATCAGCATCATCGGGGTCAAACATGTGTGCCAGTTTAAAAACGGAATTTCACAACTTCTTCAGGGTTAAAAAAAAGAAATGGATGGGCACTTCCTTCATACTTTGATGATCACCAACCACTCATGTCCACACCCTCCCCCACCTGTAAACATTGTATGTGAGCCAGGTGCACATTCGTACTAAATTTTGGAAAGGGAATTTTGCATTGTCAAACTTTTTAAAGATGTGCTAACAATGCGAACAAAAATAAAGAAGAAAAATGTAGTGTGGAGACCCCAAGGACTATAAAAATACATTTATTGTAAAGCATAGGCAGCGTTTTTATCCTTAAAATCAATAGGACTTCATCAGACAGTGGTTAGATGAGTTAAAAGCATTAAATGATTACTTGTGCTGGATACGCTTAGTAGTGATAGTGTTTGCTGTTTAAGTAAGTTATTATACTAGATACCTGCAAAGCTTCAAAACTTTTGAATAAGCATTTAAATGGTGATTTTTAAAAATATACACACACGCACACACACACACATATATATATATATATATATATATATATATATATATATATATATATATATATACACACACACACACACACACACACACACACACATACATATGCATCAATTGATTTTAAGAGATATATATGTTAATTGTTAATTAATTGTGTTATTTTAGTGGTTGGCTGTATCATGTGATTTTTACTATTTTTGTATTTAAATGAGATTTAATGGTTCTACTTTATGGCACTGAGGAAAGGGAAACCCGAAAGCTTTGCTGGATTATCGTTCATTTGAATAAAAAGTTGAACTTCGCGGTGCTTTTTTTCTTTGTTTGTTGGTGCTTAGCTTTATATAAACACAGCTTACAACAGTGGAATTCTTTGTTTCCGTAGAAACCCATGCAAAGACAGGGAGGAAATCTTGAAGCACATTTATACAGTGGCTATATCAAGCAGATAAACAAGGATATAATTATGGAAGTTGTGAATGATAGGAAGATCAAATATTTCCTGTACTGTTAGGTGATGGCAGTACTTGTAATTGCTGTACAGAGTTAAGCCAAGAACAGGTTTAGCAATGATGCTGGTACTATTAAAACTATTTTGAAAGATAAATGGAAATTGCTTGGTGGTAATGCTGTTATTTTCAAAGTAGTAAGGGAATAATGCACTGTTTTTAACCAAAGAGATGACAATTTGCAAAACCTGTTAATGAAGGTACAGTATGTGGTACAAGTAGTATGGCTTTAAGATGAATAAGAACAAGGCATATATTCTTGTGGGTTTTTAAAAGCCTATTGCTACTTGACAAGTAGTCTATGCTTCTTGACTCTATATACAGGGAGGACATTTGGCAATAATGGTAAGTATATCTGTTTAAAGGCTGATGTAGTGTATATAGCTTCTTGCAATATATGTTTTTTCTTTTACGTGAAGAAAATGGAGAAAACTAAAGCCATGCGTTATGGATATGTTTTAGTTTAAGTAGTGTGCTGTGGAGTTAGTGTATCAGTTGGTAGTTTTGCTTTTAAATGTCTTTTTCTCGTTTATTGGTATGTGCACAGCCTTTTTTTCCTCAGCTTGAGTACCTTCTTTAAGAGCCTGCACACTCTTTTATTGCCTGCATTCCCTTTTTTCGGTTTTTCTGGTCTCTTCCAGTTTCCCAAAGACATGCCTTTGGTAAATTACTGGTCCTGCATATTTCCATATTGATGTACATGAGATGTGCTTGTGATGGCAAATGTATCCTGCAACAGATTGGTTGGGCACTGGGATAGACTCTAGCTCCTTCACAGCCCTGAAATGAGTAAAAGTTGGTAAACAGAATAAGTTAATGAATGACTGTTATTTATATATATATATATATATATATATATGTATAAGTAGTGTGTTAAGTTGATATTGTCCATTAATTATTTCTACTTCGAATATGATAAATTTAGTTTGCTATGGAAATGCACTGCTGTGTAAAGCAATTTGTGTAAAGTGGCAAGTAAGAAGTCAACAGTTACTAGAAATAGAGCTCTGCTTGTTAATTATTTTATCCTGCTTTGGTGTGTTAGACAAGGGGTGGTGCTGGATTGTGTTGTTTGTGTGAATTTGATTTACTTTATTATGTCATCTTAATTCTAGTTTCTTCTGTGTGTGTGTTTTGTCAAAGTAGAGTATCACATTTCTTTTTTTTAACCCTGAAGAAGTTGTGAAGGGTTGAAATGAGCATTAATGTTTAATGAAATTTTGGCAGCTTTTATTTTAGTAATTAGTGATCATTTCCCTATTTTATAGTTCATATTAGAAAGTTTATAGAGTGATCAGTAAGTATGATACAGTGTTTTAAAAGCTACAGTAAATCTTATTAGTGGAATAATATAGAATTAAAAGAGAATGATGTAATTGAGGCTATGTGTAAAGGAAATTGGCATTTGGAGGTTTTGAGAATGGGGTGGAACCATGCAGCAGGTATTGAGACACAAAAGAAATTAATTAAAATGGGGAGGGGTAGCAGAAAGGCAACCATGTGGAATTCCTGACTATGGCCCAGGCGACACAAGATTACTTACAGTTTGGGTGCTTTACAGCAATTGGCAGGGGGATATGGGCATGCCCATACAGGTTGGGAAGTTGGGGTGGAACAAGGTTCATACTGCCACAGTTTCTCAGAAAAGGGGGGGCAGGTTTATGGCTAATCAAACCACCATGTGATGGTAACCCTCATTAGTGAATGCACGGATCATGCAGTCACAGGGGTGGGTGTTGTGAGCCCATCAATGATACATGTAGCCCATTCACCCCACCCAGGAAAGGTGGTGTGGATTTGTACAAAAAAGTGTTCTCATTTCTGAGATGCCAGCAAGAGCACATATTCTCCAGGGTATGCATGAATGCCAACGCCTCCAGATGGCTGTCGCCTAGCAGAGCTAATGAATGAATGGACTGAAGTCCAGTAGGAGGAGGTAGAAAAAACATCTAGGTGAAAATCTGAAATCCCAATAACCCCTGGCATGTACTTTGCAAAGGCTTATTAGTGAATCTAGTGAAAGTAGTGGCCTACTGTTAGGAAATGGCTGTCCAAAGTTTTTCCTGTGAAATTGGCACTGGGACAGCCTTAGGCCATATTCAGGACAGACTTAAGAGCTGATCAGCCATGGTGCAGCACCTGAATATGCTGCTGTTTCATGACTGCATTATAGATGGTAAACACTCTTGTTACATGTTATAGCCAATGACAATCTTAACCGAATTAGAGCTAGTGCCACTATGCCTTCCCATTTTCTGTTAGCCAGCCATGAAATAGAGCATTTGGGAAATTCCTCACAGTTGCTTAGGAAACATAGAATCATAGGAAGTACAGATTGACCACAGTGTTTAAAAAACTTCACATGCAGAAATCCTCTTCCTATGTAGGATGCATAGTCCGATGACTACCACAAAAAATGTCACAGTGAGTAACAGACTGCAACATCAGCTTATTTCAACAGAAAGCAGGTTTCACACACAAACTCATGCCAGCAGGTGTTTGCTAATGTATAATTACCTATTAATTAATGCTAGAGCATCTCTGTAAGACCTGTTCACTGTTGCTAGCCTATGTAACAGAGGTTTCTTAATTGTGTATCATGCAGTTAATTACAAAGTGTTTAATGTGGCCATCATGTGTTGGAGTAATGCACAATTATCTGTGTGTCATTACCAGAGTGTTTTTGCAGAACATCTTCAGTGTGGCTGAGCTGGATAAGGCACTTAATTACTTTGGTATCAGTGGTAGAGGTAGAGTGTCATCACAGGGCTTGTTTAGCATGTCTGATATGTCAAGTTTGGGAGTCTGAGTCAGCATATTTCCACACAACCAGTTTACTGTGCTCATCATTAGAGTGAGTCATTATGCTCCTAGACAGCCCATATACCAAATGAGTAGTAGAAGGGAACAGCTAATTACATATCTGTTACTGTAAATCTTTTTGTTTCAGTGTGCAAAATCTGGTCTTTTATAACTGAGGTCATTGCTGTCTTTGTGCCAGAATTTTAAGTCAGAAATAATGCTGTAGATTCTCTGCATTTACTTGAGCTAGCATTTCTCACACAGGATGTAAGTTTTTACTGTTTTATTTTAACAAAGCATAAAAAGGATATGCCATCATTATCAGACACAAGGGAAGGGTATGGTAACAAGTATATAAGCAAACTGGATTTGAAAAATTTGAAGAAGATGGGGATTTCTAAAGCTGTCATTAGCAAGTACTATAGACCTAAATCAAGGGGCATTCATCTCAAGATTGATGGATTTTGGAAAACTTAAAGATGGAGAAGCAAGTGGTTAAAAGAGGATATATGAATACTGAGATATGTACGCATTGCCTTGCAATAAAGTAGTCTGAGTGTAGATGAGTTTGAGGCAAGAATTAATTATTTCAGGGGAAAAAAAAGAATATAATGACTGAAAGTAGTGATGAAAAAGGGCTAGTAATGGATGCAGGATGATGAAAAATGAGGATTCACTTACAAGGGAATTGGGTAGGAGCAGGGAATCATTTAGACTTAGTTAATTATAAGTAGAAATTGTGCCATGATTAATATTCAAAGGAACAAATCAGGTCTTTGAAGGGATTGTAGAAAGAAGACAGGAAAAGAGAAAAGATGGGAACAGCTGCTGAGGACTACCAAAGAAAATGTGTATGTATATACAAGTACATAACTCATAGTTATAATAATGATCTAGAGAGGATAGAGTTCATATTGCTTTGGAGAACATTGCAATTTGGTGCTCTTGTAAATTTGGGGACATGAAAGCATTTTTCCAAAGATGTTGCAAATCCTGAAAGTTGATAAAATGATAGATTTCACCATTTTAATAAATGATTACTGAAGTGATATTGCTTTTAGTATTTGGATGTATTGATGAATGGTGATAGTACATAACGGGAAAAGGTATATTTGCTAGTGACGTCTTGTATTTCTCATTTGAATGAGGTTAGGAAAGATGGTAAAGAATGATATGAGAGATTTTTGGAATGTTAGTTGATGTTAGACAAAGTATGCGTATGGTAAATTGTTACTACAGGAAATATAAATAGTGGAATTTAGATCCGTGTAGACTGTAATTGTGATGGACAGAGTATGCTGTTTGATAATATAAAATGGTGCTGGCAAAGATGGGTCAATTTGAGGCTGCTGTGAATTTTAGAGAGATGGATATTGCTGCAGTAACAGAGGTGCAAGTAGGTGAAAATAGTGTCTGGGATATAGTTTTAATGGTATGTGTTCATTAGAATGGCAGGGATATGATATGACTGGTAACTGGAAATGTTGCAGTAAATTTGAGATTGGGCATTCATTTTGACATGGTTGGGGATGATGAGGGATGGTCTTGTAACAAAACTGAAATGTATTGCAGATGAAATGCACTGGGGAGGTTACAGTGAGTGTTGGCGTGTTGTAGTATACATAGCAAATGGTAGCTTTGAAAGTGAAGAGGTTACTAAAAATGGTTCCAAGGATAGAGGAGGGGTACTTCACAAGCTAAAAAAGAGAAGAATGTGGCAGAAGTATTGATGGATTCTAGCATAAATCAGATTATATAACCTTGGTGGGGGATTTGTTTTTTATTAGTACAACTGAGGATTTAGGGGATGAAATAAAAGAACCTCTCAAGAATACTGGTAATGTAGTGTTATTTCCTTGTAGATGTGAATAGATTACAAATAAAATCTTTGTGATAGGTTTTAAAGGAGCTTATTTTAATTAATATGTTAAAGATGCTGATATGAAGTTAAAAAATGTGCCTGGCTCCGTGGCCCAGAGGAATGGAGCCCTGACTGTGACTTAGGCTACTGGAGTTTGATTGGATGCCCTAATACTGAAGTAACAAAAAAATAACTATCACTTTAAATGGAATAGTATTTAATTAAGAGGATGTGATGTCATTATAAGGTTTAGTATTTAAATCAGAACATTTTAAGAAATGGCGTCTGAAGAAGTTTACATTTATCTAAACGAAAGCGCTAACCTTTTTTACAAGATTTTGTCTTTGGAATAAAGTTCCTGATTTTAAGAGTTTTGGCTCGTCTTTGTGGATCTAGCTTATCCGTTGCTTGTCTTTCGTTTTTTGCAAGCTTGTTTCAGTGGATTTGTGTTTTGTAACTAGTTTGTCATGGAATGTGGCAACAGATTGACTGATCCCCATGAGAACAACTTAACTAAAGACCTACCTACAAGTGGAGGGGATTGAAGGGTCTATAGGTCGTTTGACAGCCCTTATCATGCAGTTGACACAATGCATAGACATTATTTATGACCGGATGGGTATGAGTGAAAGTATTGGTCACATCTGGTCACATTCTGCTCTTAAAATTAATAAATCTAGCAACATTAACCCAGATGCTTTGTTTGATTGTACACCGCAATGCCTGAGACCACAGCCTAGCTTCCTTGGTTCTAGCGGTGTTAATATTAATGAGCAGTTTCAAATGTCTGATGGCGAGAAACAGAGAAATGGAGCATGCGCAATGGAGGGTAATCGGCCCCAATCTAACAGTCATGGCATGAGGAGAGAGGTGCCTATATTAAATGATTGGCTAACATCAGCGTTCTCCTTTAAAGGAAATCAAAGAGAAGGGATAATAAACGGTAAGCTCTCCGATTTCGATGATAAACTTTTGCAGTGTAAAAAGCTACAATTGGAGAACGCTTACCTAGTCGAATGCATGAGAGTAAAGGTCATTCCTAAAGGATTGCATATGTGGCGCTTTCCTATGGGGCTGATAGAAAACTCTGCACTACACATTGATTTGTTAAAGCTATTCGACAGATTTGGGTATGAACTGTTAGAATTGCTTGTAAAATACAATAAAAAAGAAATAGATGAACTGAGTAAAGAGGTGGCAATTTTGGATAAATGCCATCAGAGAAAACCAATACGAGCAATGTAAATATGAACATCTCCAAATCTATATTAGCATAGATCAGCATATTGAGAGACTCAAAAGTGGTAAAATGGGTAAACTTGAAGGAGACATTAATGAATATTGCTGCAGTAACAGAGGTGCAAGTAGGTGAAAATAGTGTCTGGGATATAGTTTTAATGGTATGTGTTCATTAGAATGGCAGGGATATGATAGGACTGGTAACTGGAAATGTTGCAGTAAATTTGAGATTGGGCATTAATTTTGACATGGTTGGGGATGATGAGGGAAGGTCTTGTAACAAAACTGTTACACATCTGTGACCTCCAACTTCCCAAAACCGGAATAAAAATAAGAAAGCAGTACGTGAAAGTGAAATAGAGGTGGAAGATATACAAAGGCATAATACAAGAATACTGGTAATGTAGTGTGAGTTCCTTGTAGAGGTGAATAGATTACAAATAAAATCTTTGTGATAGGTTTTAAAGGAGCATATTTTAATTAATATGTTAAAGATGCTGATATGAAGTTAAAAAAAATGTGCCTGGCTCCGTGGCCCAGAGGAATGGAGCCCTGACTGTGACTCAGGCTACTGGAGTTTGATTGGATGCCTAATACTGAAGTAACAAGGTGGAATTGGGGACCGAAGAGACATGGCCTGCTTACCACTCATAGGGAGTGAGGAAGGTACATGCACTTGGGACAAACTGGGAGTTTATGATTTCCATGATGGAGACCAGGGGAAATCACCTTCTGTGCTTGGGGGGGTAGGACTCCTTGTTAAGAAATGCACCCTACAGAAGAGAGGACACCCTCCACAGCTTACCTTGCAAGTAATTAACATATTGACTATTTTAAGTGTAAGCACTAATTGTAGTCATGGTACGCCAGGTTGGTCTGGCTGGTTGCAGTAAGTTTCTGTGAAAACAGAGAAGGAGAGCATTACTGAAGAGGTATCATTCTTCCCTTCTAGAAAGTGCTGTGGGTGTGGTGTGGATGTGAGCATTCACATGTAGAATAGTTGTGGAGAAACTTCAGTTACATTTAGTAGCATAGCACTGAAAATCATTGGTCCAAGAGCAAAGTGGATGAGAACCTGTGGAGCCAGTGAATGTACTTGTGCTTCCAGGCAGTACCGTAGCTACTCTAGGGTGAGAAGGGCAGTAGCCCCAGGCGCAAAGTGATTGGGGGGCACAATCAGCTGATATTGATCTCTCTTTAATGTATTACCGGCTATTAAAAGCTGGTATTCAATTTGCTGCCAAACCTGAGTGCTGTAGTGCTCTGTGTGTAGTCTAAACAGTTACAGCTGCTTGCTGCATTGTAGCAAACAGTTTGCTACAGTTTAACAATTTTTTTTTTTTTTTTTTTTTTTTTATAACTAAAAGCTGAACACTGTAGCTCTTCGTACAGGCAGGATATAAACTGTAACAAGCAGTTTGCTACAGTTTAAAAAAATTTTTTTTTTTTACTAAAAAGTACATGAGTGCTGAAGTTTTCCATGAAGGCAGGGGTATAAACTGTAGCAACTGTTTACTGCAGTTTAAAAGAATAAATGCATTTTTTAAATAAAATATGTTAAAGGAGGGTTGGGGGCAGGTTACAGAAATGGGACTCGAAAGGCAGGGACTAGAGGGAGGGGGTGGCATGTCATGCATCTGGCCACTCGATTGGTCTGCCAGTGGAAGGAACGTCTGTTTTTTTTGTGTGTGTGTGGGGGGGGGGTACCTCTAACTGTAATAAGCTTGTCATGTATGTCATCACTTAGTGAAGTGCCTTTTTTGGCTCTTCATTTGAAGAGCTGAGGGTGTGGTTCATAGCACTGGCCGGGGTGCTAATTGAACCAGCTACACTTCTGTCTCCAGGTAGTCAGTATAAAGCTTACTTGGGTGTAGCAGGTGTTGTTACCGGAAGCAGCAGTACTCGTTTTTGTGCTTCATTGCTACGTGATCAGTAGTTGGTCTTTTTATTGAAAGGTGAATGTCACAGTTAATTTAACAATAATGTTCTGTATTGTGCAAGCTAGCAGTGCAGTCTCTAGGGATTTCTCCTTTTTTTCTCCACTTTATTGCAACAGTGGATGCATTTTTTTAATGGTTTTAGAGTTGTGCTTTTTAGAATGGGATTTTTGGAAAAGTGTAACTCAGTCAAACGTACGGAACTCCACATTTACTGAACATTTTTAAAGCCAGCTGCCCCCTGCATATTATTTGATAGTAGTCTTTTGACCATCACATATAAAGTATTGGCACTGGGTGGAATTATACACTTGTTGGCACTGGGTGGAATTATACACTTGTTCATACTGGAGAGCAAGACCCCAATCATTTTACAGTAATTAAGAGTAAAATAAATATATTCAGATCATGTTGTAATAGTCATTCCAGAATAACACAGGAGGTATTTTAAAGAACAACATTGATATACAGGAGGTGTCTTGAAATTATTATGTAAGTGTGTGTGTGTGTGTGTGTATATATATATATATATATATATATATATATATATATATATATGTATATATATATACACACACACACACACACACACACACACACACACACATACACACACACTCACACACACACACTCACACAGATGTATACACACATGGCAAGAATTGAATTTTATGCATTGATTTTATTTAGTACAGGCATTTGGACACTATACTTTCTGTAGTAGTAAGTAGTCAAATAATAAAAAAGGAAGGAGAAGTTCGGTAAGTAAATGCCAGAGAATGTAGAAGTGCCCAGAGATGATGATGGGTGAAATGACAGAAGTAACAGTGAGCAGGCGTTATAGATCAGAGCTGTACAGACGATAAGACAAAAGTGTAAGAAAACAGCACCATTGATGATAGGTCCTAATGCATAGAAAAAGTATGCAAAAGAGTCATCTGAATATTTGAGTAGGGAAATAGTAACATTTGCATTCCCTGATAGAATAATAGTGTGAATGAATATATATGGAATGGTCAGTGACAAGAATTAAGGTGGGGAAGTACCTGTCTGACTAGCTGTGTTTTGAACAGAGGAACCAAGCAGGGACATCCTTTTTCTCCACTGTTATTTAATTTATGTTTAGAAATGTTGACAAAGGAAATAAGAGATCCACAAATTCAAGGATATAACTGATTCTCAAGTGAAGTTTATTTGCAGATGATATCTCGTATTTGATAGATCCAGAAAAGGACATGTCAGTGTTGTGTTACATTTTGAGACAGTTTTAAGTCTTTTTGGAATGTAAAATAAGTGAAGGTAAAACAAAGACTGTACCGCTGTATGGTGTGCCCACACACATATGGGGATATGATAAGTTGAAGTATTTATGTGTATGATCAAAAATTATTTTGTAATGACAGCTAAAGGTTTATACAAGGAATAAACAAAAACTGTTGCAAAATGTTGAGAAATTTGAGCTGTTGAATATGGATACCAAGTTACAAGCAGTGAAGTCAACAAAAGCCCAGTCTTTTCTCAGCCACTTTTATGTGCAAAGCCATATTTCACTAATGTGATTGATTTATAATCTCACATTTATTCACTAATTTCAGTGTTGCTGGTCTTCTTCCTCATCTTCATCTCCCAACAGTAGAATCTATTTCAGGTCCAAGATGCACCTGATTCTTCTAGACAGTTCCTTTGTTTTGTTCGGTCTCTCAAATATTTGCTTTTGGGAAATTTAAAAATGTTGCATTGGGAATGTCTCTACTTGAACTTTACTGTCAGAAAAATGAGAAACAGAGCCCCCTTCTGCTTACTGTCTAATTTTTTGTTGTATAAACTTTATTTCCTCCTCAGCCTGTTCTGCATCAAAAATGTATTTGATCTTCCAAGAAAAAGCATACTCTGAAGACAGCTCATTACAGCAGCTGGAGTCTCACACCTGCCTCTCAGTATTCCCTGATTGCTGGGATTAATTTACTTCTCTTCTGCCTGGTGTGCAGTGAATAATCATTTTCCACAAGCACTCTGCTGTCCCAACTTTTTAAATATTTTGTCTTTCTGTCACAGTTTTGTCAAGATCAAGTATTTCTGCTGGTATTATTGCATGTTTACTAAGTCTTGGCTGCTTTCTCATGGCCAGGTTTGAAGCATACACTTGATATGTCATTTCAATTAACAAATCCTGCTGTGAAACACCAGTCCAGCTGCTTATGTGTGCTGTCATAAAGTTAATACATTCTTTTCATTCCAGTTTCTCTGGTACAGCAGAAAATCTCAGGTTTTCTCTGTATGCTCTATCTTCTATCTCCAAATTTTTGAAACCACTCTTCTTCAGAAGCCTCATATTAAGCCAGCTTTTTCTTCATTTCAGCCTCAGATTTTTGCAGCTTTATAAGATCATATGACCAGCTAGTTAAATCTTCTTCTATTTTTCAGCCTTTTTATTTGAATTGATATATTATTTCAGTGTCCCATTTATTTTTATCACCTCTGAGTATATTTGATTTATTTTTTTTCCTCTAAATTATTGTAAGCCATCTCTTGAACCAAAGTTGAAGCTTAAACTGCTTTCTGCTGAGCAGCTGTAGGATCCTTCATAGACATTTTCTCTTTACCTTTTCTGGTTGATTTTCTTTCAGGTTTTCCAAATTTCTTCTTTGCTAGCATCCAGACAGTGTACCTATGAGCCAGTAACTGAATTTTGCACAAAAAAAAGCAGTTTCCATGGTGCAGTCCTTATTCTCTGTTTCTGTTTTCACACTAGGACTGCTGAAGTTAA
Organism: Protopterus annectens; assembly: GCF_019279795.1. Classification (NCBI taxonomy): domain Eukaryota; kingdom Metazoa; phylum Chordata; order Ceratodontiformes; family Protopteridae; genus Protopterus; species Protopterus annectens. The sequence goes on from NC_056744.1 coordinate 971,887,575, forward strand.
GCTGTTGATCAGTGTGCAGCCATCTTGGATGGCCATGCACGTCTCCAATCTTGAGGAATCTCCCAATACTTAAATGGCCTAGTGAATGACAAATATAATAGTGCTGTAGTGTTTTCTGGTTATTATTACTAATTCTGTGTCCTCCCAGTCCTTTGTTTGGGTCCAGCTTGTGTAGTACTTTTTCATTATAATCTTAATTTAATTTCAGTATCTGAAGTTATCTGGATGTTACTAGGACAGTATATAACCCACTTTGTGGATTCAAACTACTTTGTATAAGATTTTTTAAATCTATCTATAGTCAGTTGGGTTTGAGAAAACATTTTATAATGTACACATTTTATCAATTTGTATGTCTTTACTTCTACTACGTCTTATGTATCTGTAAAATTTTCTGTTGTGCTCAATATCTTTATATAAATTATCTTTAGATTTTTCTTGATCTTGTCGCACTGTTGAATTTGTCTGTCCAGTTTGTTTTAGTTTTCAAGGGTATAATTTGACCTCTTTTCCATTTCTTATGTTTTTTTGTCTGTCATCTTCATCAAGTATCTTGTTCGTACGGAAGTATATCATCCTGGCCTTGTGTGGCTAGATGTTGATGCTAAACATTTTTTTTTTTTTTTGCAGTCAAACGATGTGTCTTTCTAAACTTGCCTCATTCCTTCTGCAGTGCTTTTACTGAATGCATTACTCCAGTTAGTTTTACATAGTGACTGTTTTGCTTCCATGTAGTCTATTATTAATCTTCTGTGCACTGGCTTAGATGCCAGTTTTGCAGAATTATCTAGCAACAAATAACTTTTATAACCCCATGATTACTATACATCATTGGTGGTAAATCTTGACATGAACTAAGGACACAAGTAATGTCTAGCATGTTCCATTCCCTGGTAGGATTTTTTTACAATATAAAGCAATTGTTCTTCCTAAATACATACTGGAAATAGATTCCTTACTAATGTCAAATAAGTATTATTCACATAATTTTCTTGTAAATTCAAGTCCACAAATACTATCATTTTTCTCTCCATTACTTGACTGTGGTGGTTTTATACACTCCAACAATTGTTAAATGTTCCATGGTTGTTTTTATTGTCACAGTTACTCAATCTACAGGATTGGTCTGATCACTGAGCATGTAATAATTACAGGTCTCATAGAAGTCTTTTATCCCTGTGATAACACCTTCACCTCATTTTTTATAATGTCTATTACAGTCAAAAAGCATTTATACCCTGATAACATTATTCTATAACCATATTTTACAAGCAACATCAGTCTTTCGGGAATGTAGCAAATTTTCCAGTTTAAAAAAAAATATTAGTAACGCACCTTGCATTACCTGCCAGCACAGACACTTCAAATGTTGCTATCAGTGAACTGTTAAATCCTGTCTGATATGTTTGTCAAATATTGTACTATATCTCCTGTAAAAATTCTCTTCCATTTTCTTGATAAGTGATGATGATTGTACTGTTGTGGTATGGGCTTCACTGTATACTTTTACCAGACACTGTTAGTGGGATCTGATCTCAAGGTCCTGGTCCTTCTCTGGGGCCAACATTCTTTGTGGTATATGGTCATGATACCACCCAAGCTGTTTAGCTGGGAACTGTTCTTCCATTTTAAGTTTATGGAAGGGATACTGTAAGATATGAAAGTTATGCACTTTCTGTAGTGATAGGCCTTTATGATCATAGTCTGTGCACTTCACCTTCCATCCTTCCCCCTTCAAGTAGTCACCTGTCATTCTGTATTGACCTAGTTGACCTCAGCTGAGGCCGCCTTAGCATGCTACCCCTTCCAAGGCATCTATGTGTATTTTTAATAGAAGCTTGTTGAGGTAGACTGATAGATGTTAGCTGGCAAATTCAATCTGGATGGGAAAGAAAGTAAGAAACTTTGTTGGAGTTAGTGGAGCAGCTCAAGTTTTTGGTAAAAGTGATGCTAGAGAGTTGCCATTGGTGACTGGTCCCTCTATTTGAAATGTATTGACTAGGATCTTGAAGCTCTACCATTATGGTAAGTGCATATTTTTTCTTTATAACTGGTAAATTTTTTGTCATACACTCCTCAGTGAATGTAGAATAATTGTGTTTCTTTTGCCATTAGGTAGTGGATTGTAGTTGCTACTAGACACTCACAGGTTTGGGAGTTGTTTCTTGTTTAATTTTACATTTGTTGATCGGGGAATTCCAACTGGGCACAAAGACCCTTTTATAGTGGCGGCACAGGTAGAAAAACTAGAGCATATGCAGTGCAAACAAAGTCATTTAAGTTATACAATATCAACAGTGTCAGGCAGAATACAATTAAAATAAATGTTACATTGTCAAAATAGAGTCTGTATTACAAGATCGAAGCTTTACTTAATCGAATAAGTAAAGCTCGATCTTGTAATATTGAAACCGTTAAATGTCGAACGGATGATTTAACCCAGGGGAACACTTCCCTTGGCCATTATGTGGAGTATTCCCGTTTTCCAAATTGGAACAGTCTCGGAGTTGGTATATTTAGGTAGGGGGGTGTGGGGGGCACAGCCCCCACTTGATTTTGGATGTAAAGTTTTTTCTTTTGATTCGGCCAAGGGAAGTGTTTCCCTTGGGTGAATCAGCCGTTCAACATTTTTAGCTGTTGATATTACAAAATCGAGCTTTAGTTCGATTAACTAAAGCTTCGATGTTGTAATGTAGATGCTCAAAATAGATAAGATAGTAACTGTATGTAAAGTAATAAGGCTTCTTATGCTAATTATACTCTGTACAGATACAGTTAAATAACTATGCAGTAGGACAGACATCACAATGCAGATTACTGTGTTCTTAACAAAGGGAGGATAGCAAAAGGTTGATTTATTTATGAGATATGAATGAAATGAGTGGTAAAAGAGTTGAGAGGCATAGTAGAAGATGGCTAAGTAAAGACAGAGTGATAGTTGGTAAGAAATTAGAGGAGGGGTGAGGAAGAAGAAATCAGAGATGTATTTATCCTGGCGATGTACAGCTAAACAGCCAGGATGTTGCGAAGTGCTATCTTAGATGTGTTTTGAATGTCTGTTGGATTTCCAGAAGGCTGACAACATGTGGAAAGGACATTCCATAGGGTAGCTACAGAGTTCGAGTGTAATGAGGCTCCCGATGCAGTTTGGGTTTTAGTGATGGAGAGGAGTTTATCTTTAGAGCAAAGAGCTTTGGTAGGGTGGTAGTGTTGAAGCATGCCTTTTAGTGCTGTATACTTATTAGGGTAGTAGAGTATGAGCTAGTAGGAGGTGAGGTGGGAGTTCAGACTAGCTTTGTTGTTTAAGGGTCAAAGAGTGATGAGTTCTAAAGGGGCTATTTGCAGCAAAGTGAGAGATTTTTTTAATTTCTCTAAATCTTTTGGGTTTCTAATACCATGACGGGAATGGGCCCCATTCCTAAGTCAAAGTACGATTAAAATTCCTGATTCATGAAATTAGTGTTGTTTCAATCTTTGTCAGCCAGAAATGCTCTTCACAGCACCTGCAATGTGCCCAGTAATGACTCCTCCTGCAAGTCGTATGGCGTTACATGTATTGGTAACATATCTAAATACGATTGTAGATTTTTTATTTTATAAGGCCCATTGCTCCTTTTACTGTTGGGACTGTCTCTGTGTCTTTCCTCCACATTGTTCTTGTTTCTGCCTGGAAATCCTAATATTTTATGACTTTGTGCCTCTCTCTACGTAAGACACTGTAGTCACTGGGTGTGGCGAGATCAGTGCTACTTTTTCCTTCTTTTCATGGACCACTATATCCAGGTTTCTAGCATCTGTCTTTTGAACTGTTGTTAATGGCTGATCCCATGTGATGTAAACTTCATCAATTTCTATGATGCTTTGTGGCTCATGTTTCCAGTGTTTTTCAGCCACTTCAATACCATAATGTTTGCACAATCACCAGTGCAACAGTCTTGCCACATTATTATGCCTTTCGGTATACAGACTTTCTGCCATTAGTGTGGCACAACCAGCAATGAAGTGTGTGACAGTTTCCAGTTCGGTTTTACAAAGCCTATATTTGTCTGTTTCTTCCACATGTTCAATGGACTTTGTAAACCAACGTGCACGCAGCCCACTATCTTTAGCTGCCAATATTAACCTTTCATCTCTCGGCTTGAATTTGCCTCTCATTACCATTACTGCATGTGTTCCTGATCAACATGAGGTTCTTCCATAGGTTTTCTATGCTTGCAACTGTATTTAGGCATTTTCCACATTTATTGCCTTCTCATCTGGTCCTTCATCTTATATTCTTTCTTTGTTTTTTGGCACATTCAGTTGCTGCCTGATTTTTTTTATCTACTTCTGGTTTGATTTCCATTCCTGCTTGACGCCGATATGCTTCCACTAGATTAAGCAGAGAAGTCATTTTAGATTTCTTCTTTTCATGTTTCAAAACTTTCATTATGTTTGGGTCTTGAGAGGTCAGCAGATATGTGTCTAGTCCCACGATTGCAAATCTATACATGTAATAATTTCAAGGAGGCCCATCCTTCCTTTGGAACGGGGAATATGTAATCTTGGTATGCACTTTATAAATCATTTGGTGAATATGAAGCATAGGTTCATAGGTGTGTACTAGGCTAATGACCCTGGAGCCTTTACAAGCCTAGCCCATAGAATTGCCCTAGCATTGTGCCACGTGGCATTCGTTCCCAGTGCCTCTATCAAGTAGAGCCATGATACCCAGGGTGAACGTTCTATTACTCATTCACTCATCAAGATTTCTCTTGAAGAGGGACAGCGAGGTGCTCTGCTTGACATGTATGGGAAGTCTATTCCAGAGCATGAGCAGTCTCTGGGTGAGGAACCTGTCCCTCCAGCATGTTCTGTTGATTGTGATAATGAAATTGAGGTCTCTGGAGCATGTGGTGTAGAGGGATTGGGATTTCTTTAGATGTAGCATTTCTAACAGAGCTGGGTCAGGCATGGCTTTGCAAGTCAAGCAGAGATCACCCCTAAGTAGGCGATATAAGACAGAGAATAGCTGGAATCTTTTGAGTCTGTCCGTGTAGGACATGTGTTTAATGACTAGGATCCTCTTTGTGCGGTACTTCTGTGGTCTCTCCAGCTGTTGCAGGTGTCTAGTGAGGTACATGCCAAATGGGACATTATACTCGATGACTGGTCTTATGAGGGAAGAGTAGAGAGAGATGATGACCTCTTTCTTCCTGGATGCAAAACCCTTGATAATGAGATGTGCCACATAGAAGGACTTTCTGACCACAGCGGCATTGTGGTGGTCGAGGGAGAGGTTGCTGTCAACCTGCATCTACAGATCCCGTATAATGTGTTCAGTGGGCTCCCATCGATGTGGTAGTTAGTGACAACTGAGTATTTAACAAAGGGGATGACTATGCATTTTTTGGTATTAAGCTTAAGGCCATGGTTTTGGCACCAGTCATTGGTCTCAGTGAGGCCTTTCTGTAGAATGTCTGCATCACTTGGGGAGTTAATAATGGCTCCCAGCTTGCAGTCGCAGCTAGAGTCCCTTTGTGTTGGCTTGGACTTCTGAGAAGTAGATGCTGAACAGGAGAGGACCCAGGACCAATCCCTGTGGGACTCCTCTCGTGACTGGTCAGCAGTCTGACTTGGAGTTTGCTACTTTCACACTGTGTTCTATCTGTGAGCTAATTTGCAACCCACCTAGTGATATGTAGGGGTTAATGCCTAGTTTGGTGAGTTTATCAATAATTCCCGACTGAGGAGTGGTATCAAAGGCCTTGGCCAGATCGAGGTACGCAGTATGCGCACTGCCTTACCTTCATCCACAGCCCTGGTGATTGACTCAAATAAGTCAACCAGGTTGAGCAGGCATGATCTCCCTCCTGAACTGTGTGGGGTCTAGAGTTTGGAGATTTCCTATATCTTTGTGAATCGGGTCCATGATGATGCACTCCATAGCTTTACATATCAGACTCATCAGGCTAATGGGGCGATAATTCCCAGGGTCTGTAGTCGCTCCCCCTTTATAGAGAGGGATAACTGTAGCAGTGTGCCATTCGGTAGGGACAAAGCCTGAGGTGAGGCTGTGACTGAACAGGGCACACAGATGTGGTGCCAGTTTGCATCCTTCTTGTTTTCCTTTCTAATCTATCCAACACATTTTGGGGCCAGTCAGTCACTCCAAAACTATAACTTAGGACCAGAAGAGCAAATCGGTTTATAGTTTGGATTTTGTTCCTAGATGTCAACAGCTGTTTTCAGGATTAATTTAAGTCTTCTGAAGTATTCCTTACTAAGTTTTATTCACATTTGTTCAAGTTTTATTATTGATCCTTCAAATCCCAAATATTTATATACTCCCTCTTGCTCAAGTTCTTTTATATCACATTCTTCTCCCAAACTGATGTTTTCCTGCTTTAAAGGTTGCTTTTGCACATTTATCAAGACCAGATAACCTTATATCATCTGAAAGTTTTGACAACTTGCAGTTGTGCTTTCAGTTCCTCATCTGATGAGCTGTACAGCTTTAAATCATCGACAAAGAAAAGATTAGAAGTCTTTACACTTTGTTGTTTTCTAGGAGCCAAGTTGTAGCCATGGCCTAAGCTGTTAAGTAGACAGCTGGATGGTTAAGGGCAAGGCAGAAAAGCAGCAGTGACAGAGAGTCACCCTGGAATATTCCTCTTTGAATTTTTATCCCTGGGATAATAATTTGTCCTTTATCATGGCTTAATTGCAAAGTGGTCTGCCACTGTTTCATGGTCACTGTAATGTAGTCGATCAGCGTAGGATGTATCTTATACATTTGTAAGCACTCTTTTATCCATGAATGTGGGATAGTATCAAATGCTTTTTTGTAGTCATTCCATGCCATACTTAGATTTTTTTCCCTTTTTACAGTTCTCCACTATGACTTTATTTAACAACAAATGATCCTTAGTTCCATATGGCTTTCTTTTATTGCCCTTTTGTTCTACTGCCATAATTGTTGTTTCTTCTAAAGTGCTATAAACTCTTGCAGCTTTGTGTGGACGTTTGTAGAGAGTGTGGAGACATACAGAAGGTTAAGTAGGAGGTAGGCTTTAGCTCTGGTTTCTCTAGTTCTTTCGGTTAGGTAGGGTTTTATTCTATGCAAAAGGCCAAGCTTTTGGTGTTTTTTTCGTTTTTTAATAACAGTTTAAAAGTATAGGTCAAAGTTCAAGTTGTCATCAATTGCCACTCCTTAGATTTTGGTTTTAAGGATCTGTTTATTTATTTATTTATTTATTTATTTATTTCAGTTTGACCGGGGAGGTCCACTGGGCTCAGGAGCCCATTTTCAGTGGAGGCCTGGGGGATAAAAGCTCACATTACATAGAAAACATTGAAATATAGCAGATTAAAGTTAAGATTCAAAGATACAGATACAACAAATTAAAATTAAGGATACAGATACATTATAAATCAGAGACATAATGTGGTACATTGGTTACATAGCATGTGAGTCATATGTTGACATGAATGTTGCAATGGTTACATAGAATATGAGTCTTGTTATGGCAGTTTGGCAGAACAAGTACAAATGATAGGGAGGGGAGAAAAGGGAAAGCAAACTATTTACAATATTTACATTATGTACACGAGATAACACTGAAGAATGAGTCATTTCCAGGGGGAGCTAAGTAGTTAGGAAATAGGAGTAGTATGGAAATACAATTTAGAGTAGAGAGAGAAGAAGGCTTGGTGGGGAAAGTGCAATTGCTCTTCCAGTTAGAGAAAAAGTAGGAATGGAGTTGGGTTTTAAAGTTGTCAAAGTTTTCTATGGTTCGTAGTGAAGGAGGGAGAGAATTCCATTTTTTGGCTAAGGAAAAGGACAGGAGTTACTGTCCTGCCGGGCGGTCTGGTTTGTAGACAGTGATTAGGTTTAGGTGAGCAGATCTAAGTGGCCTGTTAGGGGTGTATGGTTGTAGGATGTTGGATAGTGCAGGACATTTAGTAAAGTTAAATAATAGCCTATCGGCAGTAGTAAGTTGGTGGTAGTCGAGATGGTTGGGAAGTTCTAACCAGTTAAGTAAGTGGAGGGCAGAGCAATGGTGGGAGGAGCATTTGGCTTTTTTGGCAAATTTTTAAATTTTATTATAACATCTTTCCATTTTGGAAGAGATGGAGGCAGATAAGTTAGTTAGTAGAGGGGCACCATACATTAGAGAGGAAAGAAGGTAGGTAGTGGTGAGGGTTTGTCTAGTAGGAGAGAGATGGTGGTTGTTTCTACAGGCCATGTTTTTGATGTGTTTTCTTGATGTGTAGTTGAATATGGATTTTAGGTGTTCATCTGTAGTAACCCCAAGTAGTTTGCGTAGGGAACAATTTCTATGGTAGAATTGTTATGGCTTCTAATTTGGAAATAATTTTTATCAGGAGGGGAGGATTTTGAGGGAGGGAAAATTAGTATTTTAGATTTGTTAGCATTTAGAGATAGATGATTTTGTAGAATCCAGTTCTCAGTGGTGGAGAAGGCAGTTTGAGTGCATGATTGAAGTTCTGGGAGGTTGGTGGCACAGCAGATTAAAGTGGAGTCATCTGCGTATTGTAATATTTTAGTATTTGGGGTGGCAGAGTGGAAATCATTGATAAAGATGTTAAACAGAATTGGGCCGAGAATGGATCCTTGTGGAACTCCAGTAGGAGCTGTTCGATCAGGGTGTTATTTAATTAAGTGATTTTTGGCAAGAGTTTTGCTTTGGGGAGTGTGTTTGGGGTGAAAAGTAGTAATTTTGGTTTTTGGGGGTTAAGTAGGTGTTGTGAGCTGTCTAGCCAGGATTCCATGGACGTAAAGGATTCTTGAGTAATTTCTTGAAGGTTTTGTAGGTTAGAAGCTGTGCAGGTGAGTGTAGAGGCATCTGCATATTATACAAGAGTGGTGTGCTTGGAAACAGTGTTTAGATTATTTATAAATATGTTAAGCAGGAGGTGTCAACATATGGAACCTTGTGGCACTCCTACTGGAATGGGTAGAAATGAAGAGTATTCTTGCTGCCATTTTCCTGCTTGGAATCTGTTGGGTAACTGTTAAACCAGGAAAGTGAGAGACAGAAGGAGAGTTCTGTGTTTCACCATATAAATTTGTAATACAGAAGCATTTATTCAGTACTGCAGTTCCCATTTTTATTTTCTTTAGTGTGTGTGTGTGTGTGTGTGTGTGTGTGTGTGTGTGTGTGTGTGTGTCTGTGTTTCTTGCTCCTGTGGTTGTTTTTGTTTGCTTTGTATGACAAGTACTTGACTTACTGAGTCATACTTGCTGTTCTTATCATGCCCTTTGTTTATTTCCCTTTAGTCTGTGGTCACCAATGAGTTGGAACATGGAGACCGGGGAAAAGCCATGAAGAGACTGAGGGTCCCACCTCTTGGAGCAGCTCAGGTATATAACATCTAGTTGCTGGTTTGTTTTCTTTAACTATATTATTCATGTTTAACAAATGTAACAAGAATAGCATGAGAATTCCCATTTAGTGAGAGATGTCACCTAATTTTGTATCAAGTTTCTGTAAATGTATAAGCTGGCTATTGACCTCATTTTCACTTCCCATAAACATTATTTAACAACATCTTAAATGTAGTTGTGTATTCCAGGTCTACTAATAACTGGGTTAGAACTTTTTCATAGGGCTGACAAGTCTTAATATGCCATCTTACAGTGAGTTTGAGGTGCATCAAAAAATAGCACCAGTATTCCTTTTGTCCTGAACTTCAGCACTCTAATTCTCTCATTACTTATAAGCCTGCACACCACAGAATCACGGCTATGGCAGTGCTATTATCTTTCTTTTAATTTGGCTGATATCATTGTCTTTTTAAACAGGTAAATTAATTAGAGATCATCTAATCCCTGCTGCTTCATACAATAAGTGCTAAGAGTGAAAATGGCTTACTACTTGGAAGTTTCTTTGGCATGTGGCCTACTCCTAATTAATGTAAATGTAAGTTAAAAAATGTTTAAGGTTTTAAAAGTATGCATGAAATTAAAAGATTTGCAGGAAGTTTCATCCATGAGAATGAAAATCTGTTAAGTGAATGACAGTGCGTAGCAGACTCCTAGCTTGCCAATAGTTATGAAAGATAATGTCAGGGAAGGAATGCACTGATGCGAATGTTATGTCCCTTGATGAGTGTCAGTGAATTCTCTCGGTGTGCGGCTCAGTGGGGGCATAGGGGGGTGCATCATATAAGGAATAATGGATATAGTAGTTTGTGTTAAAATATGCATAATTCAGTGTGTGGAATGTTGCATTACCCAAGGGGGAATTCTTAATGATTTATTAAAACCCTCAGCAAGGAGAATTGCTATAAAAGATGATCACATTTCACTTCTTCATTTTATGTCATTTCTACACCACGTTCTTTGCAATGGCATTTAATCTAAAGGTTAACAAAAGTAGTCTGACTTCTGATATGTGTCCATATTATATGTGGTCATGAGCCCTGCAGTGACAGACTGTTTAGGGAAAGGCTGTAAGCATAATTGCAAAACTTAATTCACAATTACTTACCTGTGCTAATTCAGCAAATTTGAGCTGGAACCCAAAGGCCTTCTGTCTGCCCATTAATATTACTGCTGTAAACATGGTTCTGTATGTTTAGTCTTCTGCTTTCAGAACCAAACTTTAAAACTTTCTTTTTTAAAAAGTGTTTGCATGCATAAAGATTAAATATTTGTATTAATGTGGTACCACATTTTACAGTTTCTTCTTTTGTTATGTCTTTTGAAAATCCAAGTCAAAAACATTTAGTGGATGTAGACGTGTGGTCTTTTAAAAGAGCTTTTAATGCCTTTTTTTCCTGATCCTAAGTTAATTGTCAACTTTACTCAGCTTTGTTTCAGTTTGTATTGCTTGTATATCTAGATACATGCTGATTAAGTGCATATAGTTATTTCTCTGTGACTGTTGCATGCATTTATTTTGACTTGTATTTATCTGTAAGTAATATACATTGTGTTTTATTCCGTTGGTCTTTGTTATGGTTGAAAAGGGTCATCAGATCAGTCCACTTATCCAGCTAACAAACAAATAAAAAAATATATATAACTAGTGCTTTTGAAGTTCTTAAACCTCAAGATATTCTCTGTTGTATTGCTGTCAAAATAATACATTGTTTTGGACTTGTATTAGCAATGATAATGAATTGTAGACTCCAACCACTCAAACCTGTATATGTAGTGGTGGTGTGTGTAACTCTATTGTGTGGCAACAAAAGACCATCCTTGTGACAAGGAAGTTCTCATGAATGAGTTGGAATATTCTTATCTTCCAGTAGTAATACTTGATGATGCAAACAGTGTTATAGTGATTTTTAGCTTCATGTTATGGCGTCATACTGTAATTTGCAACCTCAGATACAGTCCTTCCCATCTGTGTAACAAAGAAGTCACTAGTAAAATACAAATAATTTATTTCAGTAAGCATTATAGCAGTTAAAACTGCACTTGATCTGTGCATTGATGTTCACAAAGTCTGATTAACAATTAAGTTTGGATTTTTTTTTTCATTTTTACCTAATCTTTTTTTTTTCCATTTTGCAGATGGATCAGGGAAGGTTGGTATGATCCATGACAGTAACCTTCTTTAGTTGAGCTAATTCCAAATATTTCAGTTACTCAGCTATGATACTTGTGGGCACTTTGAATATTTAAACACTCAGAAATCTGTCTTAATCTGAAATGAACATTTGAACTTCTAGAAATCTGTCCTGTCCTATGTACACATTTATGATCGTATAGTAATTTTTTTTTTTTTAAAACGTAATTGTTAAGCCAAAAAGACCACAGCATGGGATTTTGGAACATATGGAAAGTATGATAAATTATCATCATAAAACTTGAAATACAGGGTATTATTTGTTGTAAAGTAGGCTGTTTTCCCTGGTGATTTCTGAATCAAAATACATTTCTGGGAGATCTTTCTTTAGTGATCTGCTAGTGTATATCACCCCACTGTTGCCCCACCCTCCATGCGTGCTGACCATCTTGCTGATTGCCATTAACTGAGCTCTGTTCATCTCTTAGAGATGCAAGCCGATCAAGGTGCTGCCATATTGATGGCAGCTGTCAGGGGATTTCTTCCTGTGCTGTGCTGAAGTCACCTTGGGTACTTCAGTGAGGGGGTGTGCAACAGATGGCTTCTCCCAGGTCATTCATTTTGATTGGTTGTAATGGTCAAATACTTTAACCTCATCCTCTTCCTTGGGTAAAGATGAGCAGGTGAGGCCTTTTCACTCATCTGCTACCCTAGCTGGCTTCTTCATTACTTGGGCTGCTCTGAGAATGAGTCATCTGGGTCTTGGTAGTCAGGGTTCCATCTTGTACACCATGTAACCATTTCTAAGTGAGCATATTGTTATGATCTGAAATTATTTTATCATGAATTGGACTGATGATATGTTTGGAAACAGTACCTTTGCACAGCTCATTTCCAAATCTTCCAGATCAGGTCCCCACTCATGTAGACAGTGTATTAGACTGGATTTGCACAAATAATACACATCTATTTTCAATGTCTGTAGTAGACTTCTCATCCTTCATGACCACTGTATTTTTGCCACCTCTTTCTCTGTTAAAAATGTTAAGGCTATAAGGAAAGCACTCTCTCTTTCTTTCATGTCATTTAAATAAAACAACATTTTTGTACTCCTGTCATAAATAGTATTCACTGGTTGGACTTGGTTATTTTTTCTCATTTGGATTGCAGTGTTGCTTTAGAGTGTATTCTTCATATTCTGCAACACTTCAACAGAAAGAATACCCTGCCAAAACTAGAATGGTCAGACGTCAACTTTGCTTTGATAGACTTGGTTTGTAAGCTGCACACTCTACTAGCTGCATGCTCTACCAGACTCCCTATATGGATTGTCCCTTCAAGCTCTAGTCTGTTTGAAGCTTGATCTATATTTCTGTGGCCTACAGGGAACATTTCTGGATTTGACATTTCTGTTCACAACAGACTGATGTATTAGCTGAGTGAAAAAGAAGGCAGGACAGCACCCTGTAAGAAGATCACCCTAAACAAGGTTCGATGTGTAATATTCCAGAAGATTTCCTGACAGCCCTCCCAGAATTACTTGTGCAGCAGCACTGCTTTTGTGTAAGACTTGTAGTTGGTAAATATCATTCTTTTATCAGGCTGCATTCTCATCTCTCACTGTCTGGACACTTCTTGAATAGATGCCATTTACTTGTGGACAGTACCATTCCTACCTGCTTTTTTCTGGAGATCAAACATAAGACTTACCACTGTTGAACACTGCTTTTAGACACTATTCTGCTGTCTGGTTCCTCATGGGGTATTTAAAGTAAAGTAAAAATGTAGCCTCTGCACCACGTTGCTGAGGTATGAATGTGTTTTTTACTTCCACCTGCCTCAGCGAACCTCACTTGCTAACCTAGATGCCTTGTTTAATTATTCAGGCAACATTTTGTATTTGTACGACCTATCATAAACTTTTTCACAGATGCCACTAATAAAATGCAAGGTTTTAGGCCTGTTGGTATGTAATCAACTCCATTGATGCTTTCCAGCTTTCTGGTCACCAGTACCACATATATTACAGTATATATACTGACAGTATTTATTCTTCAAAATACAGAAGAACACTACACTGCAAAATAAGTATCAAATTCTCGCTGTACTACATGCCAGGCATCTCTTCACTCATTTAATGTATGCAGTTAATTTTTGTTAGACATTTCCTTTGCAGAGATGTTAAAAACACACAGTTTATAATTTTGCATCCTTTTCATCACGTAGTTCGCTCTCTTGAAATGCCTAATCCGACCTCATGTATTAACAGTACTGGTATTGAGCCTGATAACACCTGGTTAGCATTTAGTGGTCTTAAACTTGTTCATATGGATGTCAGACATGCTAACAAAAAGATAAATGTCTTGCAAAGCTGAATCCCATTCCGTCTCCCTGACGTCACAGTTTATTTCTGAATCTTCTTTCACAGAAGATTTTCCAGACTCAGAAGTTTCTTTACTAGGATATGACATTCTCTGCTTTGGTATAAAACAAAACATGCTTGATCCCTTACTTTGTACATAGAATGCCCACTCTTCTTCTTCAGTTTAAAATCAACAAAGTCTAACTGCTGTCTTCTTCTGTACCAGTGCTTCCTGTGACTCTCACACTGCAGTTGCTGAAGAGGTTGTGCAACAGATTACTTTCTGTGTGAAGTCTGAACTCATAATATTAGGTGATTTACCTGACCATTAACTGAAACTTGTTGAAAAGATGTATATAGTCATCCAGCATTATAGAGTTTGTCTTGCTTATTTATTTCTCGGATTGAAGAACTGAAAATTCTCTGGTCATAACACTGCATTAGTATTTGATTCTCCCATATTATTCTGGAAGTTTCAGAGCTGCTGTTATGATGTTTGGGAGCTTAAGTGAAGGGTCTTTTCAGGCAAGATTCAAGGTCTGCAAAAACTGCAAGCACTCTTGGTGACTCTGCTGGTGAAGAAGATAATCTCTTTTTTGTCTGTGAGTTACTTAAACTGATAGAGCTGCTTTCTGTTTTACCTGCTCTGTTTTGAAAAACCTGTTTGGTCCGATGATTTTGTTCTGTGTAACAGATGGGCACTTAAATTAACCCAAGCTGCACATTTCACATACTTTTTTTTCCCATTGATTAATTTGTTTCCTAAGTGATAAGTATGAGGTGGGAGGTTGGCATAATGTTTAAGGTGTTTACCTTACAAATGCAAGGTGTAGGGTTTGATTCTCAAGTGGGATAATTGCCTAGGCTTAAATTGGCTCACTCAGAAGAGCGGTTAGCCTAGTACTAATCTATGAACCTATACACAGAGTATATCTGTGGCCTTGTGTCTTCTGATAAGACTGAAGGCCTGCAAAAACTCCAAGCACTATTGGTGACTCTGCTGACTACTTTTGCCACCACTTCTCCCATTCCTTGATCTGCTTTTTAAATTTACTGATTTTTAAGCTGATTACCCTTACTGTAAATTGAGTTTTAGAACCTCCTCCCTTTCTGCATTGCCTTTGACATATTGAATTATTTATTTGCCTTTCCTTGTGCTTAGTTTGAAAAAAAAGTGCATTTTGCCTCTCACTGTCTGTTCTACTGATTTACACACTCTGAATTCATTATGTAGCTTAGCTGTTGGATAAAGTGGTGTATTCTTACACTCTAGCAAGTTCTTTTCTATGTTTTTACATCCAGATGACAGGGGATTTTCAGTCTAGTAGTAGTGGGTGGTAGCCTGGTCTGTATGGATTGTGAAAACACACTACAGAGTCCTGCATGTAGTGTTTTTTTATTGGCCGGAAGTCTAATTAATAAGCTTACCTTGTTTTCAATGCCTTTATAAATTCTGCACAATTGAGTGGCTCAGGGTTAATTCCTACAAAGTGAAGCACTTTTATTGAACATTTGCACTTGTATAAGCTGTTTAATGTACACAGCTATTATCTTGAATGTTTCTCCAAACAGCTGTCAGTGAAACCCTTCTAAGCTTTTATACTGTTCTAGTAGTAACTCAGTTGCACACTGAGCAGTGTTGCCTTATTGATCAACCTTAGCTACACAACGTTTAGGTCCCTCTTATAATCTCGGCTCTACCAGCACAGTCCTGTCAAATTAACCCACTCCCTTCCCTAATAAAACATACAGTAAGAGCCTGCTATCATGGACAGGCAGTTTTCCATCATCTCTCTGGCCAGCCTGATAGAAAGTGGGCATCCTGAGGCAATGTAGCAATTGTTTCATGTATACTGGCAACCACTTACTCCTAAAACAAACAAATCCGTTGTGAGAGATGATGATATACTATGAAATTGGAGGCAAGACTCTCACATAAGGACAAATCAAATGCCAAACAGGCTGCCAGCAGACACACACTTCCAACACTAAATAAGGATACAACACACAAATCTACATATCGGAGGTACTCATTAGTAACTTACCAAAAGATCAGAATCCTGGGAAGACATGGTTGACAGTCCTTGCTGCATTGACATAGATGGTCTGCACCTGTCTTCTCTAGGCTTTCAGATTCTGGCAAAGGCATTAGCCACCCTTATTGTACCTTTTTAGGCAGTGTCAAAGTAGCCAACCTCCCAACAAAAAATCTTCATTAGATAAACTCGTTGTACATTTGCTTAATGCTAGCAGTCTAAAAGATAAACTGCAGTCTCTGGAAGCACTCCTCAGTTTGGAAGATGCTGATTTCTGTGCAGTCACCAAGACATGGTTCAAAGGTGCGGAAAGTACCCTAGCTGTGCAGTGCTATAGTGCCTTCCATACATTCAGATCACAGAGTATGAAAGAAGCAAAGGAGAATGTGCATCCTTCTTCATTAAAGGTAAGTACACCTCAAGACTGGTCAAACAGTACGACTGTCTTGAGCTACACTGTGTCCAACTGACTGTAGGCAAATCCCTCTACTACATCGTAGCTAGCTACCACAAAGCACGAAAAGCATACCTGGACTTACTAGAGTCACTTGGCATACAGACCAACACCTTATTCATGGGTGATATTAATTATCCTGCCATCGACTGGGAAACATACATGACCACAGACATGCTGGCTGAGGGTCTATATTATATAATAGAACTTTCAAAACTTCAAATCCCATATGTTCGCCAACATATGATTGAAGTTCGAAAGTTCAAATATATAATAAAAAACAAAAAAAATTACCTTAACGGTGCAGGCTGGGGGGCAAGCCCCCATGCACCCGCCACACACAACTTCTACTTAAATATACCAACTCCGAGATCGCACTTCAATGCAGAAAAGGGAAATTCTCCAGTTCTGCACTGAACGGCGCCATTATGCTTAACCTTCGAACACTTGAAATGTCGATCATATGGTGTCGACCATATGACATTCGACATTTCAAGATTTCGAGGTTCTAATAGGAACCTCTGGCTGAGAGGTTCTTGGACTTTGTCAATGAAAATGCTTTGGAACAGCTAGTCAGCACATCCACAAGAGGCTCAAATGTCCTGGACTTAGTACTCACTAAATGGGAAAGCATTCATCGTGGACCTTATTAACAAGGATATAGGTAATCTCCAAACTCTGAACCCAACACAATTTGGATTCATTGAAGGTAGATCATGCCTGTTAAACATGGTTGACTTCGAGAAAGCCACCAAGGCAATGAGGGAAAGACGGTGCATACCACCTATCTTGACCTAGCCGAGGCATTTGACACAATCCCCTATTCAGGAATTATAGAGAAACTCTCCCAATTGGGAATTAATTCCTACATTACCAGATGGGTAACCAGCTGACTCACTGACAGGACACCATGCTATCAAAGTGCTTGACATCACCTCTAGCAAAAGACCAGTCACCAGTGGCATACACAGGGTTCTGTGCTGGGCCCCTTACTGTTCTGAATTTATTTCTCAGAAGTCCAGGCAAACTCGGATGGCCTGTGGCTGACCAAATTCACTAATGATTGCAAACTGGGAGCGGTCATTGAGTCCTCAAACAATGTTAATATACTGCAGACAGGATTAACGCAGACAAATGATTGGTGCCAAAGCCATGAATTAAAACTAAATGCAAAAAAAAAGCATTATTATTCCCTTTGAGAAAGCTGACATCACTGCTAATAACATTATAGACAGCACCCCCCCCCCAAGTGTAGACCCAGTTGTACGTGATCTAGGTACTTGAGTTGCTAGCAAGCTGTACTTTGACCACTACATAGCCACAGTATAAGGAAATACTTCTGTGTGGCACATCTTATAAGTAAAGGCATTGCATCTAGATCTAAGGATGTTATAATTCTATTATAGTTGGCCCTCATCAGACCAATAATTGAGTACAATGCTCCCTTTTGCATGTATCTAACCAGACACCTGTAACAGTTGGAGAGACCACAGAGGTTTCTCAGTAAGAAATTCAAGGGTACGCAAAACAAGTCTTGCGTGGAAAGACTAAAAGCCCTGTCACTGTTTTATGTCTCCTTCAGGTTGTTAAGAGGTGACCTATGCTGGCTTACAGAGCAGTCTCAGAACCGACCCTGATGGAAATGGTACACATTTGTAAATCAAGCTGCAGGAGGGTCCGTTGCTCTAGGTTCTTGACCTAGCTCCTGACATGGGCAGGTCATGCTGGAAAGAGAGAGAGACAGCTTCTAGAGATTGCCAGTTCTCTGGAACAAGCTTCCAGTTCACGTGAAACACAACGCCACCCTGACCCTCTTCAAATGTAACCTGCATCAATGGATGGGTGAGTGCAAATTCAATATTGAGATGGTGACCATGTTCCTCCTGAGCAGAAAAAGTTGGTATTAACTACCATAGACCCTTACATTTGCAAACTTTACTCACCTAACCACTGACAGTTGGGGCAACTTGGGATAAACATGGCTAGGCTTGTAAGGGCTCTAGGGCCGTTAGCCTAGTAACCTCATATGAACCTATGAATTACTTATTGCCTTTCCTTAAGTTTAAGTTTGTGATAGCATTTCACTCTTACTGTGCTACATTAGGAGGACTGGGATTATTCATCTAGGGGCAGTAGGTGTTTGCCTTGTCTGTCTGAGTTGGGAAGCACACAAAAGTTCCACAAGTATAGTCATTTTATTGGCTAGAGGGCTCAGTAGTCAATTTTCTGTATTTCCAGTGCTGGTATAAATTTGTCACATTTGCACGGAGCTGCTTGCCATGCCAGGGTGCTGTACACACGCAAACCTCTAGAAACATTGCTTATTTTCATTATACTGTGAAAGTTTGCTGTGCTGTTTATTGTATTGTTTTGCACTTCTTTAAAGCTGCATTTCCAAACTGCTGTTCTGCACTGAAATACATTGTGTCTAGTGTTTCTTAGTTAATTTTAGGCATCTGTTTGTGGTTATTGGGCTCCATACCAGCTATTTTACATTAAGAGGGTAAAAGTCTGCACTCCTTTGACAGTAGAGGACTGATTTCACCTGGCTGAGCTGGGAATTGCTGATGGAAAGCTCATTGTGTGGTTAACTGATTGTTCTTAAGACAATAGTGTAAAATTAGCTTTTTTCTGATTATATATAAGCCTCACGTTTGAGAGATTTTGCTATCATCTGAAACCATCCTTGGCAAGACTAATGACATTATCATTTTGCACTTGCATTGCTTATTTTCATTGTACTGTGAACATTTACTGTGCTATTTATTATTATTTATTTCTGGACTTCTTTAAAGTTGCATTTTCAGACTGCTGTAAGGGTTGCTGTTCTGTACTGAAATACATTGTATCTAGTGTTTCTTAGTTAGTATTAGGCATATGTTTGTGATTCTTTAACATTTGGGCTCAAAGCCAGTCATTTTACATTGAGAGAGTCAAAGTCTACTCTTGTGGCAGTAAAGAGCTAATTTCACCTGTCTGAGCTAGGAATTGATGGGGGAAAGCTCATTGTGTGTTTACCTGATTGGTCGTAGGGCATAGTTTAAAACTTGCTTTTTTCTGATTGTATATAAGCCGCATGTTTGTGTGAAAGCTGCTCATCGCACAGCTGTGTTTACTGGTGCTTTGTATATATGCAATCACCAGAAGTTAAATTATTATTTTTTTTTTTTTTTATTTTACATTTGTTGACCGGGCTAGTCTAACTGGATACATGTCCATTTTCAGTAGAGGCCCAGGGAGATAAGCTCCAAGACAGTACAAAGAAAAACAACAACGTAACAAATAGGTAACATTAAACTAAAATCATCATAACAATGCATAATTACAGTTTAACACAGTAAATACGTCAGTTCTGAGTGCAGGCATTATATAGCATACTGGTACAATATGTGGTGATCTAGAGGGAGATAGAATTGTGGTCAAAAGGAAGGAATCATAGTTGATCAGTAGAAAGGGTAGGTAGAGCAAAGTATGAAGAGACACATAACTAGTCAGGGTTAGTACAGGGGCATAACCAGTGTGTTCTGAGGAACACTTTTAATTTGTTTTTGAAGAGTGATAGTGAGGGAAGTGAGGAAAGTTCACTGGGGAGGAGATTCCAGGCCTTTCCAACATTATTAGAGAAGAAGGAGTTGCCAGCCTTGTTGTTTGGTTTAGAAGTATGTACTAGAAGTTTGTGAGAAGACCTTAATGATTTAAGATTTTTGTAGGGGGTGATGAGTGTGGATAGAATAGGAGTTTCGGAAGGTTTGTAAAGAGTGTTGTGGGCTATAGATAGTTGATGGAATTTAATCAGGTTTTGTAGTTCCAGCCATCCCAGCTGCTTTATGTTAATGCAATGGTGGGTTCTAAATGGGTTGCCTGTAGCAAATCTGGCAATGTTATTGTAGGACATTTCCAATTTACTAAGGTTATATTTAGATAGCTTAGTAAAAATGGGTGATGCTTAAAGAAGTGTAGAGATTAGATGGGTGTGAGCTATAGTGGATTTAGCTGTAGGTAAAAGGAAGGTTTTAATCCTATAGAGAGAGACAAGTTTTTTGTTGACAGTTTTTATAGTATTGTTAATATGGATATCAAAGTTCAGATTGTTGTCAATAGTGATACCCAATAGTTTGGTGGTTGGGTTTGGTGATATAATAGTTTTATTGGTGGAGATAACTGAGAAATCAAGAGGAGAGGACTTTCAGGTAGGAGAGAAGAGAATGAGTTTGGTCTTTTTGGGGTTTAGGAGAAGGCACCTATGTGTAAACCATTGTTCAGCGGTGTTAAATACTTTCTGGGTAAGAGAGTGAAGTTCAGAAGAGGAAGTAGCTGAGCATATCAGTGTGGAGTCATCAGCATATTGTATGCATGTGGCTTGGGGGATGGCAAGATGAAGGTCATTAATAAATATGAAAAAAAGTAGAGGTCCTAGGATGAACCCTTGAGGGACACCAAGGTTAACGGGTAGGAGGGTAGATGGAGACTTGTGCCATAGTACAGCCTGTTATCTTTTATCCTGGTAGGACTGGAACAATTTTATGGAAGATGTATCTAGTGACAGGGATTTAAGTATTTTGATGAGAATCTGGTGATTTACCATGTCAAAAGCTTTAGACAGGTCAATAAATAGTGCTGAAGAGATCTTGTTAAGGTTGCGTTTTTTATTGATACAATCTGTGAAGGAAAGGAGGGCAGTGGTAGTGCTATGTGAAGGTCTGAATCCATGTTGACAGTTGGAAAGTAAACTATTTTGGGAAAGATGGTCAAGTAATTGTCTATGAATGCATTTCTACATGATCTTTGCCAAAGGCGAGAGAAGGGCAGTAGTTGGAGAGGTTCAGTGGAGTGTCCACCTTTATGGAGGGGTATAATATGGGAAATTTTCCATAAGCTAGGGATATGACTTTCGGTAATAGTTCTATTGATCAGAATCGAAATGGGATACGCAATAGCTTTGGCTGATTGTTGTAGGAATTCAGCAGGTAGTTGGTCTGCTGAGGGAGAGCATGGTTTTAGTTTCAGTAGTAGGGTTAGAATATATGTTGTTGGGACAGGTTGAATATGAAAAGGAGGAGGTGAGGTTGATTTATAGGAATGTAGAGTAAAGTTATTAGGTGATAGTTGACTAGCTAGTGTTTGGATAGCATTAGTAAAAAAGGTATTGAAAGCATTGGCTGTATGCATTGGATTTTTGTGGTCAGTATTTTGAGGGTTTGGAGTAGTAGATTGACCTGGATAGAGTTGGTTAATGCTAGTCCAAAGTTTCATGGGTTGTTTTGATTAGCTTGTTAAGATTGTAGGTAGTAGTTTCTTTTATTGGAAATTATAGCTTTCTTGGTATCATTTCTAAGCTGTCTAAAGGTTTGTTGATCTACAGGGTTTACTCAGAACTGTACCTCAGTCCTGTTACTCACAGGATAACTAGTTTGTGCTGTGAGCAGCATTTAGTTAAGTCTGTTTAGGTCCATCTTACCTTATTATAGCACCCAGGACTATCGCTACTCAGAGAGCATCTGGTTTGGGTGCTGGGCAGCATTGCTGGTTAGGTTAGCTGCAGATTACATCAAATAAGCACCCTTCCCTTGTCCAGATACAAACACACTCTACTCCTATACCTTGCAATTACACATTAGGACGTGCAGCCATGGATGCGCATTTTCCTGATATCTCTGCATCCAGCTTGGAGGACATGAGCATCATGAGGCAAGGTAACAGTTGCCTTATGTACACTGACAATCACTTAATTCTCAAACAAATACAGTATGTGAGAGATGTAGTTATACATTGACACTGAAGGCTAGACTCTTACATACAGACACAAAAAGCAATAAACAGGTTGTCAGCAACTCACACACATCATTCACCACACCCACAAAGGATCACACACAGACCCACATATATGGAGGTGCTCACATGTAACTGTCCCAAACCTCAAAGGCCTCTCAGATGCAGTCCTCAGAAACTCCGCATGCACACAAACAAGACAGTTCTAATCGCAACTCATAAAGCCACGTCTTAGCATCTCAACTACCAAGCTCATAAGGTGAAACACTCCACAACCCAATATTCTGGTCATTGTAGACTTCATTGTGGGACACACTGATGTCCCTCTTGCCAGGCTGGATAAAGAGAAGGTTACAGTCAATTGCCTGTCGGGCCAGGATTCACCAGGTTACACAAGCACTCAGGTCACTTACAACTAGGTAGGTACCAGTACAAATCAGGCATAATCCCTGTGGGTGTGAATGACCTGAGATGTACCACGTTGGACTGTGTGAAGAGAGACATTATTGACCTCTCAGAATATGTGTTACAAGCAGGTATGAGCCTAACATTGAGCAGCATTCTATCATCTCAAAAGATGATGCCACTACACCAACAGAAAATGATTGACTTTAACAATTAACTTGGCTACTGGTGTCATCCCAAAGGGGTTCGATACTTGTCACCCTGGGAGGACATGGTTGTCAGGCCACACACCTTTGCCAGGTATAGTCATCACCTGTCACCTCTAGATTTTTGGATATTAGCCAAAACATTGTCTACCCCCGTAGTGCCCTTTTTAGGCATTGCCAAATAGTCAAACTGTCCAACATAACAAAAGCTACTCAGGACAAGCTAAAGGTGTTATTGCTTAATGCTAGGAGTCTCGACAAGAAACTGCACTCCCTAGAAGCTTTCTTCACCTGGGAGGCACTGAAAGCTGTCCAGCAGTGCATGGCTGTAATGAGTTTCTTATGTTCTGACCACCCGTTGAACATGAAAGAACAAAAGGCAGAGGTGTATCTAGCTACATAAAGGATAAGCACCCTTCAAGGCTGTTCAGACAGTATGACATGCTTGAGCTACTCCACATCCAACTAACCATGGAAAAAATCCATTGCCTTATTCTTGCTAGCTACAGCCCCCCCCCCCCCATGAACCAGGAAACCCATACATCATACTGGAAGTTACTAGAATCACTCACCATCCAGCCCAGTACCATACTCATGGGTGAATTTAACTACCCCTCCATTAATTGGGAGACTTACATGACCAGTAACATGCATGCCCAAAGATTTTTGACTAGCTAGTTTGTACTCCCACTAAGGAAATAAATATCCTAGATCTGTCAGTCACAAATATCGGAGAGTGCAACCCCCCTGTGTGATGTCCTCACTGGTAAGATCCGATAACAAAGCGGTCTCACGTGAAATAAATATAAAACTAGTCCCCCCACCTTACCCCCAAAACTTTATGAACTTCTCCAAAGTAAATTACCCCCTATTAAGGGATAGCCTAGCTAGTTTCCAAGCTTCCCCAAATCCATAAATCACAGAAACCTATGCAGAGACGCACACAAAAGCCCTGTCAACCATATAAACAACTGCATAGAAATGGCAGTACCAGACCGAAATAAACCCAGGTCAGACTGCAGAAACAGTCCACCATGGTAGACCTGTGGTATTAATAGATTGTACAACAAAAGAAAGAACATCCTGTTGAGAAGTAATAGAGAATGTGAGCAACAGAGCAAAAAGTCCGTCATTAGTCTAAACAACTAAATCAAGGAACTAGTCAAATCTCTGAAAGCAGACTTTGAGGTAAAAATATCCTCAAAAGCTAAGGCTTAACCATAAGGCATTTTTCAGTTATTCACACAGTCTTAAGGGCAACACCCAGTAATGTGTGGAATTAGTTGTAGATAGCATCACCTGTACTTGGCCATGAGATAAAGCAAGTCTGCTGGCTGACAAATTTAGCTCGAATTTCACCTCCCCATCACCCCTGGTTCTCCCCAAGAAATACCCTCTACCACTCCACTGCCAGTTATAGAACAGGTTGCTACTACGTTCTCGAAAGCTAAAAACATGTCTTCATTGGGACCTGATGATAAACCAGGTTGCCTCTTAAACAGCTTAAATCAGGACATATTAGGCCTATTAGGATCTCTGTTTAACCACTGCCTCCAGACTGGCTTTGTCTCCATAGAGTGGAGGACAGCAACACTCATCCTTCTGTATAAAAGTGGACCATCTGCTAACCTGGGAAATTACAGACCCATAAGTTTGACTAGTCTCATATGAAAGGCCATGGAAAGAATAATCATGAACCTGATAAATAATGACATAAGAAACCTCCAACCATGGGACTCGACTCAATTTGGTTTTGGCAAAAGAGGTTATGCCTACTAAATCTGGTGGATTTCTTTGAGAAAGTCACTAAGGCCATTGGTGAAGGTAAAACAGTGCATACCACCTACCTTGACCTTGCCAAGGCATTTGACACAATTACCCACTATAGTATTATAAATAAACTTACAAAACTGTGCATATTTCCATACATCACCAGATGGATAGCCAAGTGGCTCATGGATAAGCCACATGTGGTTAAAGTGGGTGAATGCATATCCAGCAAGAGGCTAGTTACTAGTGCTGTGCCACAGGACTCAGTGCTGAGACCACTCCTGTTCGGAATATACTTCTCTGAAGTTGAGGCTAATGTGGAAGGCCTCCGGATGACACACTTCGCCAACATATTCCTTAGTTGACAAAATAATGGACCTTTCCCTATTTTTCTAAAATTTTGCCACAGTTTAAGGTCCACACAATGAAAGGCTTTAAGAGTAGTCAGTAAAGCAGAAGTAATTATTTTTCTGGAGCCATGTTGCTACCTCTGTTATCCAAATGATGCTGACAAATTGATCTCTGGTATGCTTGCTCCTTCTAAAACCTGGCTGCACATCTGGCAGTTGTCAGTCCACATATTGCTGGAGTGAGATTGCAGAATCCTAAGCATTAATTTGCTTGCATAAAAGTGCAGTTGTTCAGTGTTTTATGTACTTTTTTAGGATTATTCTTCTTTGTGATTGGAATATACCTTTTATCTGATAATAAACAAATTAGTGATTTGTTTTAATACATATTAGATTTTTTTTTGTTCTTCCTTCTTTCTAACATTCATTAGGCAAAGTCAGAGTAAACTTTGTCGATCAGATTTACCTAGCAGTGCCAGATGAACGAAATTTCGTTGCTTGGTCCCAGTGCCAGATATAACATAACATATTATTAGATGGACAGTAAGTGAGATTCACATACAGTAATAATTAGGATACATGACAATATGGAAATTTACCACATATTCGACAGCAAGACTTTAGACAATATTATACTAGTACGTATTTTACAGACTAAGAATCCCCATTGTGATTTGCTTAGAATATTGCAAATCTACATTAGTAATGTGATAAATTCTGTTCATAGTGCACATATATGGAGTGATGACTCACTCTGGCTATTGCACTAATATTAATAGAAGAGGTCAGCTAATTGTTCCAGTTATTAAGCAATTACCAAATAGTTACTATAGAGAGTATACCACAGTTTGTGGCATATTGATCCTGTTATCTACTGTCATTCTGCTAGCTTGAAATGATTTTATCTTGAAAAAGCTCAGCATCAGGCTGAGCGAAAGCGCTTGATGAGATTGTTGGTCTTGATCGTTGTATTAAAGTAAAAAATTTTTATTCAACTTGAAGCCTTTCATTTTCTGCTTCAGCGGAAGAAGGAACACTAGCATTTTGGCTGCCTTTTTTACTTCTGGATTTTTAGAATCACCTTCCAAGTCGTGGATCTGTTTTGCTTTACTACTGTCATTCTTGGCATTTGAGTTCAGCAGCCTTATGGATAGAGGGAAGAACCTCCTGTTCAGTCTAGATGTTTTGCAGTGTAAGCTGCAATATCATCTACCTGAGGAAAGGCGGAAGAATATGCCATGCGCAGGATTGGTGGGGTCATCTATTATCTTCCTAGCTCTTCCCATACACCCAATCCCATGCAGCTTATCCATGGATGGGACTGAGAAACCAATGATTTTTTCCGCTGCCTTCACTACCCCTCTAGAGAGCATTGTGGTCAGATGCTTTTCAGTTTCTGTACCATACAAGCATGTTGTTAGTGAGGATAATCACAATGGTCTCCCTATAGAAGGCTTTGAGGATGGTCTGTGCCAGGTTTGCCTTCCTCAGTTTCCGTATTAAGTGCAGACATTGTTGTACCTTCTTCACTGTGTAGTTAATGTGAGTCATCCAGCATAAGTCATCAGATATGTGCACTCCCAGGAACGTAGTACTTTTTTGACTCTTTCCACTTCCACCCCCTTAATCTCCAGAGGTTGAAGTACCTCATGTGCCCTCCTGAAGTCCACTATTAATTCTTTAGTCTTGCTTACATTTAAGGCCAAATTGTTGCTGTCGCACCAGCCTATCAGATGCTCCACTTCTTCCCTGTAGGCTTTTTCCTGTCCTTTCCTGACAAGACCTACAACAGTGGTATCATCCGCGAACTTGATGATTTAGTTGGATTCATATTTGGCCAGGCAGTCATCCATCAGCAAAAGGTGAATAGTAGACTAGTCAGGATGCAGCCTTGTGGGACACCCATGCTCAGTGTGATACTGTTTGAACTGTTATTTCCCACACATACCTTTTGGGGCCTATTTATGAGAAAGTCCAGTATCTAGTTACATAGAGGGTGCTGATGCCCAGCTGGATCACTGTTGGGGATGACATTGTTGAAGGCGGAAGAAAACTCGAAAAGCAATCTGAGATAGCAATTTTTGTTCTCTAGATGGGCTAAGGATTCATGAAGTGCTGTAGCTATAGCATTATCCCTGCAGCAGTTAGATCTATAAGCAAAATGTAATGTGTCCAGTGTTACAGGTAGATTTGAAGAGATATGATTCTTGAGTAGCCGCTCAAAACACTTCATTACAGTAGATGTAAGAGTAACTGGTCGGTAATCATTTAGACTTGTTGGTTGAGATTTCTTGGATAAGGGGATGATTGTTGTATTTTTGAAGCATTTGGGTAGAATGGCTGGACGCAGGGATAGATTACATTACATTACATTATGTGAATTCCCTCCCCAGTTGTGTTTCTCTTATTGTCTTGTCTTTAATTATACTTTCTGTAGTTTAAATGAACTTGTCATATAGTCTGGCCTGATCTCACTGTAATCTTTTTCTGGTTATTGTATTGTAATTATTCTATTTTTTTAATTGCACATTGTATCTTGTTTATTGACTGATTAATAATATTGCTTGATGTACATTATATTTTAAGCTTGTTTGCCAACTGTTTTGAGCTTTTCTTTCCACTACCCAATACAAGGCGACATTGTTCAACTGGACATTAATAGTCATCAAGTATAATAATTTTAAGCAGTGTTATCAGTTTAAAAACAACTGAGGTTAGTGTTTATCTGAATTTTCTTCACTTTAGCCTGGAACAGTCAAACACACCTGCTCATAAAATAATTTTTTCCTTCACATATGGTCATTGTTCTAAAGAGAATATATATAACGGTCTATAGGTAGTGTAACTGGCAAATGTCCTTAGCAGCAAATTTCATTTATCTATTAAAAGGTACAGTTGTGTAAGCTGAGCTCAGCATACCAGTTGATGTTCAAATGATCGCTGGTGCAGTAGTCTGAGCTATATGGGTTATATCCTGCCAAAGATGTAATGGCTGGCCAGCATCCAAAGCTTCAGGGTTTCTTCCATTTACCCAAACAGTGAAGCAGCTCAAGCTGAACTGACTAAAAGACAAGTTTGTGCAAAAGCCCTTCAGAGTTTTTCTGCCAGCAGAAAGGGGAGGCTGAACCCTGAAAGGACTATGTTAAGTATAACAAAAAATAAATTTCCTTACCTTGGCATACAAAAAAACATAAAAGGGGGTAGTGAGGGAGCAGTTACTGCAGCAGTGATAATTGGAACATCTACAGTTTTGCTCAACTTACACAACTGTAGTATGTTCATCATATTGATCACTGCTGCAGTATTCTTAGCATTCTTAGTATTCTTTTTTGACAGAAAAAAACAGTAAAAAGCACTTCAAAAACAATACCTGCCCCATAAACACAATTTCTCCACAGAAAATGATTTCAGTTAGTTAACATTATTTTTAAACTGGCAGAAAAAAACAAGTACTCCATTTAAAAGTACCTTACAGTCTCAAGACAGTCCATTAAAGCACAACACTCCTAGCTTAACATCCGTAAATAAGAAAATGGAATTTTTTTCCCCCAAAGGGATCTTATCTGCCTAGCAAAGGAAAGCACAAGCGGACTGTCGATCCTTAAAAGCCTCAGAGGTTTGTACTCTTTGGCGACAAAAGGGCTTTGTGCCCAAACTTGTCTTTTAGTCAGCTGAGCTCAAGCTGCTTGACAGTTTGGGCTCATGGAAGGTGCTCTGAAGCTTTGGATGCTGGACAGCCATTTTATTCTAGAAGTGCCTTGAAACCTTGAATACTGGATGGCTGTTTTATTCTTGGCAGGATATAACCTATATAGCTAAGGCTACTGTGCCAGTGATCAATGTAATTAACACAGATTATTTTCAGTTGTTGGGGGAGTGCTGATTGCAATCTCATTTTTTATGGTAGGGCTAGTAGTTACTGACTTTTACTTTGTATAAACAGCTGCTAAAGTCCTCATAGCTAATGTTATTTAGATATTTTATTTAATTTCCTGATTGTGTATCCCATACTGCAGAAGTTACCAAAAAGGCCAGCTGGGGGGGGGGTTGTTCAGCATATTTATTTTTCCCCATTGATATAGTTGATGAAGTGGAAACCATTATGATGAGGCAGGGGAGAGTTCAAGGGGTTGAGATATTATGCTTTTGGATACAAATCCTTAAGGAAAATAACCGCTATACATAAAGTAACAGAAAATATTCTAAATATTCTAGGAATGGAGAAAACAAGATTTTTGCCAATAGAGTTGCCTGCAAGTAGGGTTATAGAAGATAGGCAAGAACGGTCTGGAATGCATTGGAAGAAATAAGTAACTGAAGAGGGAAAGGTAATGTAATAAGGTATGGCTAAACAGACATTTAGACTGCAGGTAAGGGGTCTGCCTTCCTGTTAGGTATTAATAGTAAAGTGTAAGCAAGGAGAAGGGGTTAGGTTGTGCTGCTAAATGAAAGACCAGCTGTGATAGTTTTTAGTTCAGTCTAGAACACAAGCTGCTGTTAAAGTGATAATTAGAGCATGTAAAATATTGCATAACTATAAAATCAGAGGACATTGGAAAAGATTGGGGAAAGAGCATGGAAGGGCAATTTGCAAAGAAGCAAGTATTTAAAGTTCAGAAAGTTTTAAGATTTTTGGATGATTTTTTTTATGTAGATACGTTTATACCCTGAGTAATGTCACATGATTTTTCAAGTAGGTAGCAGATGCTGGATATATATGATGCGGAAGAGAGAGGGGTAATTTGGAGCATGTTTGTGGGAATGTAATGACTTGGCAAATGTTAAAAATTCTGTACAGAATAGTTTGACAGAAAGCTTGGACAACTAATGATTGTAACTAATGAGATTATTCATTTGAAGTGGGATGTAGCATCTGAATTGCCTAGTCATAGTAATGTCTTACCAACTTTAATGCTATTGGCTGCCATATAAATAAATTACTAGAAAATAGAAATTATATCAATTCTCAGTGTAAAGGAAGTTATGGATATTGTAAAGGAGATAAAAGAACTAGAGGTGGGATATTCAGAAACGAGAAGCATCAACTGCATAGAAGTAAATGGAATTTGTGGGAACATGGAGTACAGAATAAT
This sequence comes from Protopterus annectens, assembly GCF_019279795.1. Lineage (NCBI taxonomy): Eukaryota > Metazoa > Chordata > Ceratodontiformes > Protopteridae > Protopterus > Protopterus annectens. The sequence goes on from NC_056744.1 coordinate 971,917,542, forward strand.
GTTCAAGAAGATAGAGAATGTTATGTTACCTAACAGCAATAAACAGTCTAACAAAGACATGGAGCACTTAGTTTGCAAGAGCTGTGTCTGATCGCTGTGGCAGCAAGTGAGATGTACGGTACTTCACCCACAGGTGCATCATGGGAGGGAAAAATTAAAGGAGCTCAAGGCCTTAGCACTAGTTTTGGCAACTTGGATCGGCAAAGTCAAATAAGTTGTATCATGTGAATGTGGATGAAAGGGTACAGCATTATGGTAAGTACATAACTACTGTTTTCTTTCATGGTAAACACTCTTCCTGGTGGCCATCACCTCGATATGTCTGATGTTGGAACTTCAAGCATGTATATATAGAAAACCAGGGATAGTGCGTATCTCATGACAAGCAATGTTTCTGTTCAAAGGTTGTTTCAGAACTGTCCTTGAACAGGTACATCATTCTCTTGGTATTCTTTAAGATGGCAGAAGTCCCTTCATACCCTGGATATGAATCTTCACTGCAGATGTTCATTGAACCAGGTGCTTGAGTTCATGAAGAATGTAAGTTCTTTTTTCACAAAGGAAGGATGGGCTAATGGTCACCATGCAGTCACTTTCCAAATGGATTGACCACTGCAAATTCTATGGTCAGTACTGGAGTGGCTTGTCTCCACTGCTAGCTTCAAGAATGTGCCTGATATCTCCTGAGCACAAGTTGTAAGGAGATGTTGGAGTGAAGGGGCATGATCAAGTCACATGTCCTTGAGAGAAAGAAGGGATTGCATTCACTCTGCACACTGGATGAGGCTATTTCCCTGGTTTAGAATGGGGAAACCACTGCTGTTGCTTTGTGGAAAGTGGCAGGGCTGCTTAAAGGAAACACTCTCCACAAAAGTAGTGGGACACGCACTGCAGCCCATTACACGCTACCATTCCCAAGCATCACCAGATGCATGATGGTAGACACTTGGAGAAGACATGAAAACTCTTGTACAACTGCTGCTGGCTGTCTGAATGGTGGCCTCTTCTAGTTGGCCCTCACCCGGTAATAGGGAACAAATTTGCCTGTTGGTAGCCTGAGGGGGCTGATCATTGACAGATTGTGGGGTCAAAGAGCACAAAAATACATTGCAGACTTGTGTGTTATGACCATTAGTCTTCATTGCACATCTTCACCAACCATTATAGTTTCATCTGTGACTTGAAGAATTGGGCCACTTTTATGTAGTCATTACTTCAAGACTGGCTACCTCACCTATGCATTTGTGCAGTTTTCCAGCTCTTTCCTCCATGTTGGCAACTGTATGGGATTCAACCCAACCAAGAAGCTGTAACTAATATATTGTTACTGTATTAGTTGATCTACTAGACCCTTCTTGAAAGGTCAAAATATCTTCTAGGGAGGTGTTGCTCTTCACCAGCTAAAACTGTTGGATTTTTTTTGAGTTGTACAACCATGTATTTTTATATTACTTTATTAATGTAATGTCAAGCCTGGGCTCTTATTTCTTTGCAGCCCTATATGTTCTGTTCATTCCTCTAGGTTGCAGGAGCCAAGCAGGAGAGAGAGGAGTCATTATCTGTCTGAGCATAGTTTTTTTGTGTGGTTTTAACATGCCTGTAACCATACCTCTCAACCTGGAATCATCAAAAATCTGGACAAGGCCCATGAAAAATAGGTACAAATCTGTACGCTGATTAACGTAAAATTTGCATACATAATTACATAACCCCTCCCACTCCAGTGGAATTGTAGGATAACAACTTTCAAATGCAAACTGAAGAACAGACAACCAAAATATGGCACCAGAGTCCCCCTGCAGCCATTCCAATGTCCCATTACCTGGCTATTTCACCCCATTTACCATAAACACTAATGTGTGCATGCTGCTTTACTTCTACAATGATTATTTGGATTTTATTTTTACATTGTATAGCACAATGCACAAACACGAATAGGTATCTGCTAAACAAAGCAATACTGTCTCACAATGAAAATAGACTTGGCATTAAAACTTATCTGCCCTTGAAACTCACATTCATTGAAACAGCATTGAAACCCACACCAAATCCAAAGAAAATGCATCTGGCCAGTGGTGATAAAGACTACCTTTTGGCCATTTTCAAATCAAATGCCCCTTGCACACAAAACAAGAAACATACATGCGTTCTTTGATGCACCTTCCTGACTTTATTAAATTATATTCCTTGTATAATACAGCACACTTGTTAGACTTAAGTTATAGTGCATTTTAAATTTATAGTTTGAAGATTTTTCCAGTAGGCAATGAAACAAAATGCATGAACCAATAATGACAAAACTGCCCAATTCAGAAGATTTCCATCGTAAAAGTCTACTTACACGCACACACCTCAATTACTGTACAGAGCAATAACAGTGATATCCTACAGGCCTATGCAAGCTTGTGAAGCTTACCGAAAGGCTGTGTTCTACACAAATGAGTCATGATATTATGCCAGTAATACCTGCTTCAAGTACTACTAGTAGCTCTTGGGAATAGAATCAAATAGAAAGTTTATTTAGCATTAAGAATTTAGAGCAACATAATGGGTTGATAATGTTGTAAAGTAAGTAATGCACAGTTCCCATTTGTTCATGAGTCACGATATTTTAATAAAGTGGTTAAGACAGAGTATTTACCCATTTCTTACAAATGAAGTAGTCTCAATAGTGTCAAATGCCAACCAACTGTCAGTTCTAGATGAAAATCAGGGATTAGACCAAAGACAAGCATAACAAAAAGTTAAGACTGAAACACTATTTTAATATTCAGTGGCTATAACTTCAAAATTAACTAAATGCAAATATAAAGTTAACAATCAGGTAGAATGAAGTCTAATACAGAAAAAAAGTCGTATCAGTCAGATAAATGCAAAAGGCAAGCACTACAAAAAGTTCCTAGAAATGATGCAGTATCTTACAAAGTTTGTACCCAGCATGTCAGAGATAACTATATCACTAAGAAACATGTTACATCAAGCTGTAGCCTGGAAATGGAGCTATAAGCAGAAAAAGAGTTCTGAAATACTGAAGAAGCACCATCGTTGAATTACAACAAGACACTTTTGTATCTTTCTAGTAGCATCTAACTAGAGACAGGGGTGTCATACATTTAGAATTACCCTGTGCTCATTTTTATTGCAATTTTATTTTGTTTTCCACATGCCTAGGCATGATACTGCAAGGTCAGTGCATCATTGCTGCATTAATCAGTTGAAAAAAAGAGATAACCAGACTATATTTCCTCAGTTTTTATGCAGACTGACAATACAGTCTAAAAGTGAAACATACAAGCTTTACTTCTTGGAGAATCGTTCACCAAGCCATGAGTTATTCTGGTACCTGCATGGCACAGAAAGCAAAACAGCTAATGCATTGCATGATAGCATTGATCTTACTAGGTATTGGAGAGCATGTCTTAAGTGACAGTCCTGTGAGTGACTCTAGCATTATTGGAAAGAGATGTCCGCTCTGACAGGCTGTGTCACCTAGCGAGTGTCTGTGTGCGCTAAGGTATCCACACCTTCGCTAAGGTATCCACACCTTCCTGACTGTTTTCTTGCTCACCATAGCCTGTCAGCCACAATCCGCCTACACCAGCAGTGTAAATGTGTATGTGGTTAGTTACTTTCACATGTAAGAAAACAATTTGCGTATTTGGCTCGGCTGCTTCTCACCAGTCTGCATTGCTTGCATCATGAATAGCTGTTGGTAACACATTTCAGTGGTAAAGAAACACACACACACACACACACACACACACACACACACACACACACACACACACACACACACACACACACACACACACACACACACACACACACACACACACACACACACACACACACACACACACACACACACACACACACACACACACCTTCAGCAAAAAGGTACCTGTCAGCAATCCGCAGAACTCCAATCACTTTGCAGTTATGGATTAACTCCATGGCTAAAGTAAACGGCAGTCTCCAAGTATTCATACAAAAGTAAATCGGAAGTAAATCTGCCCACAAACGGCATTAAAATGAAAGCAAAATGGCATGGCTTAAAAGTAAAATCTGCCCTGACTCGGCAAGGCTTAAAAGTAAAATCTGCCCAGACTCGGCAAAACGGTAACTCCATAACTGACAGTCCCAGACAGTATTCAAACAGACGTGCGTGCACGTCTGAGCTTAATTCCGACAGGCTAACGGATGACGTCAGCTCCGAAAGCGTGAAATCTAAAGAAATAGATTAAAAATTCGGAAATTAAGGGGTGCCACTCGGGAATCGTGGCACCCCTTCATTGGGACCCCAAACTCGATAAAAACCGAGGAATTCGGGACGGTTGGGAGGTCTGCCTGTAACTGCCACAGAGTTTGGAAAGCAGTGGACATCAGCAAGAGTGTTTCATGCTTCTATAGGTGATGTAACCCCTCGTGACAGCCGTCTGCCCGTTCCAAGACGGCTGTGCATTGATCCACATCTTAACTTCAGTTCTCCCAGTGTGAAAAAAAGAAACTGAAATGCATGGGCCCAGGAGCTTTGTTACTTTTAGTAAATTACTGGCTACTTACTAAGTGTACTGCATGGATGCCAGCAAAGAAGAAACTCATGGAGCCTGAAAGACAGTCAGCTAGAAAAGGTGAAGAAAACACCAACTGGGAAGACTTCTGCAGCTCTTCAGCAAAAAGCAGTTTAAGCTCAAGCTTTGGCACTTGACATGCCTTCCAGTAATATAAAGGAAAAATAAGTCAAATGTACTTAGAGCAGATTAAAATAAATGAAACACTAAAAGAGTATATTAACTCAAACAAAAGGCTGGGAGAATAGAAGAAGCTTTAAAAAGATATTCAGGTGAGCTGATAAAACTGCAAAAATCAGAGGATGAAATGAAGAAAAGGCTGGCTGTGCATATAAGACTGCTCAAGAAGAGATGTTTTAATATTTATATGAAACTTTTCACAATATAAATTGCATGCTGTATAGTAAAGTATTTTTATTTGTTCTTATATGTTCTTATATGTTATCTGCCTTGCTTTTGTCCTTAAATGTATTATTCAGTCAGCGACTGCCTTCCCAGGCGAAACGCTATCTCTGCTCCCTTGAATTTTTAGTCCTAAGGCTGCATAGTAAACTCTAGGCTTTATCCTTTCTTAAAAGCTGCTTTGTTAAGTATTTGATATCGACTGACTTGTAAAATATTTGTTACACTTGCGACTGCTTTTACCAGTTGTCTGAAGGCTGTTTAGTCATTATTATGGGATGTTTTCACCACTTTGGTTCAATGGCTGTATGTTTGCTGTTAGCAGTTAGTGACTGTATATAAATGTTTTTCGCTAATCAACTGCCTTCCCAAATTGTACATATACACCAGTGTTACATACACTTAATAGCCTCCTTCCTACAGAGCTATAGTAGTAGATACAGTCATTGTTGATAAATGCATTTTAATTGTTACTAACTGTGTTTTGTTCTCAATCTTTTCTCTCCTCCAGCTTTTGCGCCCTGAATCTTTTCCCCCTGTGCTCTTACCTGGGTGGATATTTTGAACCTAACTAGGGCCGTACACCCTATTACCAAGTTTCCAAGGAATACTCTCCTGCTACAGCTCCCTTTGAAGACAAGTAAACCCAAAAGACTCTATAAGAACGTAAAGTACGTACATCTGCTAAGCCAGTACTACTGTACTCTTGCTCTCCTAGCAGTAGCAGTATACTCCCTGTCAGGATTGCCAGCAGCCAAACCCCACTCTACCATACTCCTCCATCTTCCATACCTCCCACTGCTCCTTGCTATCATTACTCCCATCTCCTTCCATCCCATTACCCCAGGTATTATACTGGTGTACCTTGCATTCCTGCATACTCCACTAGTGAACACCCCTTCTCTGTTCTTTCTGAGCTTAGGGCTTAACTCACAACTCTCCTTGTGCCAGAATAGAACTGACCCTAACTACTCCCTCATCCATACCTTTAGCCCACTCCTTACACTTTGTCCAGACCCACTCCACATCACCTTCTACTACTTACACTTACTTATATTGCTCTCTGATAGTCTCTCGCTCCTCTTCTGCTCTTGGGCTCAACCCGCTCCGTTCGCCCTGCGGGCTCACTCCGCTCCCCTACCCTGCCCCCAAATCCCACCCGCCCCCAGCACATCTACATTTATCCCTCCAACATACCACTCCCACTTCCATTCTACTCCAATCAGTACTCAGTCCTCTGAACACACCTTCCTTTTTCCGCCAAAACTAACTTTCTTTCTCATCCCCATTCTCAACTAATTAACCAATCCTACTCCTTTCCCTCTTCTAGACCACACCCCTGTATATCCAATACTACTGTCTTTCAGTTCTAATATATAATATACTCTCTCTATATAACTCTTTCTCCCTTACACCAACACCAATATCCTTTCACTGCCCTTCTGTCACCTTTCACAACATGCTCTCTAGATACCCCTCCATCTTTCCTTCACTATTGCTTCTCCTCTCCTTATCTTACTTATACCATCTCTCCCAGCCTATTATAAACTCCAACTCCCATTCCTTTCATATAACTAACCACCACAATTCACCTTCACTACAATCTTACTCCCACATTTCTTCCTATCTTTATCACTCAGACAACCTTCATCTTTTTCGTTTCAAACTTATCCCCCATCACACATTCCCAATTCCTATAGGAACTAGCAAATCCCTACATCTCACAATAAACCCCAATCTCACAACCCTGCTGTCCATTAACCTAAACTATTACATACAACACCTGATCAGTACTCTCTTATCAGGTGACATCCATCCCAACCCAGGCCCTGCCAATATAAACACCACAACTAAATCTTTACTATTCACTTCCTTAAACTCACAAAGTATCATTAAGAAAGTCCCCAACCTTCATGCCTGGCTTTTACACAACAAACCTGACTTTTTAACTATTTCTGAAACCTGGTTGAAACCACATATTAAGGACTCTGAAATAGTTCCTCCAAACTACTCAATCATAAGAAAAGACAGACCTCTCAAAAAAGGCGGAGGAGTAGCCCTTATATATTCCTCTTCCTAGTAGTTTCCCTACAACAAACCTATCCCACACTTCAACAACGCTGAACTTCTCCTTACCATATCTCAAATCAATAACCACAAACAAATATGTATAGCTTCCATCTATATCCCTCCAGGTGACAATATTCCTACACTTGAACTTATCCTTTCTTGGCTATCCAGTAACATTAGTAATGAAACCATAATCCTAGGAGACGTAAACATTAACTGGGCCCTTATCCCAGCTCCTTCGAACAACACTAATATTAACCTCTACCACTTTTCACAACTGATCAACTTGCCTACTTACCCAGCCAAAACCCTCTGATGGGAGTATACTGGACTGGATCCTAGTCTCCCACCCCCACTACTTCACCAAAAGTGGCATCCTTCCCGACCCACTAGGTGACCACTTACCCACCTTTACCCACCGACTTTCAACTACCCTTCAACGGACCCACAACTTCATTACTATCCGCAACCAGAAAAACTTTAACCCTATAACTTTTTCAAACTCACTTAAAGCAGTAAACTGGGCTTGTCTAAAAACATTACCTCTAGACAATGCAGTCTCATACTTCAACTCGACATTCCTAAAATTACTTGACTCTCAAGCTCCCCTACAGACTAAGAGAATAAAAACTAAATCAGCCCCTTGGCTATTTAAAACTACTCTATCTCTCATGAGACAAAGAGACAAAGTGTGGGCACGCTACCAAAAACACAAGACAACCCCACTCCTCAACGAATACAAACTGCTCCGCAATAAAGCTAAAAAGCTTATCTATTCTGATCGAAAAAACTATTTCTCCACACTCCAAAACCATAACAAAAGCAACCCTCAAAAATTCTGGAAAGGAATCTCCACTCTCCTCCACCCCAGCAAACCAGATACTCCTTCCCTGATCCAAATGCTCCAGAACTAGATTTAGCCACACAATTTAACTCCTTCTTTATTGACTCTATTTCAAAACTAACCTCCTCATTCTCTACCTCCTCCCAACCCACTAATTCCTCTACCTCCTCTTCCACACAAATTCTATCCTCACCCATACAACCCCAAAATTCAACACCACCCGACTGCACTATCTTCACTTTAAATCCCATTCCTACAACTACTATTAAGAAACTCCTCCAGAAATTAAAACCATGTACCAATGCTCCTGATAATATCCCTTCCTACTTTCTTAACATTGCTGCCGAAAGTCTGGCCTACCCTATTAGCATCCTAATCAACCGCTCCCTACTAGAAGGCACAGTTCCCCAAATTTGGAAACAAGCCTTTATTATACCATTACACAAAGGAGGTAACAATAATAACACTACCAATTTTAGACCCATAGCCATCCTGTCCCCATTTCAAAAATCCTTGAGAAATGTGTGCAAATCCAACTCCTTCCTCATCTCCTAGATAACAACCTCATAACCCCCACACAGCATGGCTTCAGACCTAATCATAGTACCATGACTGCCCTTCTCTCTTTCCTTGAAATAGTAAATAAAGCCCGAGACTCTGGACAAATTGTTTCCACCTTACTCCTTGATCTTTCCAAAGCCTTCGATACTATCTCTCACAGCCTGCTCTTAACTAAACTCTCCAAACTCTACCTATCCTCCTCCTCTCTGAACTGGTTCTCTAGTTATCTATCAGACAGAAATCAAGCTGTAAAATGGAAAAAACAACTTCCTCCTTCCTAAGCACCCCACGAGTCCCACAAGGCTCTATACTGGGCCCTCTTCTATTCAACATCTTTATTAATGACTTCCACAAATGTATCCCTTTCTCTAGCATTATCCAATATGCAGATGACTCCACTATCATCTGCTCCGCCTCTTCTATCTCCATCCTACAAAAACTTACTCAAGACGCCTTCTCTTCCACTGAGCAATGGATGCTTTGCAATCATCTAGCTCTCAATGCCACAAAGACCAAATTAATGTTATTTACTCCCTCTAAACTCCCTCCCCCCAACATAAACTTACTCTTAGTTACCAGTCAAAATAACTCTCCTCTTGAAATAGTGTCAGAGACCAAACTTCTTGGGGTCCACATTGACAACCAACTAAAATTTAGTTCCCACCTACAAAAGAACATAAAAAAAACACACCAAAAACTTGGTATGCTATACAGACAAAGCGCCTACCTCACACCTACCACTAAAATCACTCTAGCTTCTTCCTTCCTCATTCCCTCCCTCCTCTATGGTGCCCCACTTCTTACTAATATTCAGTGCTCCTTAAAAAAACAGCTCACCTCTTGCTATAACAAAATAGCTAGATTCGCTACCACCCATAAGTCTTCCACTCACCACTGTCTCTCCCTCCATAAACTAAAATGGTTAGAACTTCCCAACTATCTTGCTTATACTCAACTAACTCTAGCCCACAAGCTTATTCTAAACCCCTCCAACTGTCCCTCCCTCTCCTCTGCCTTTAAAATGCACCATCCAAATAGAGTTCTAAGGTCTAATAATCAAAATCTTCTAGAGGTCCACAAACCAAATCATCCCCAGGCAAAACCTCCTTTCCTTCAGTCTTGCTCGCCTCTGGAATTCCCTACCTCCAAACATCCGCACTACCTCTAACCACTCCACCTTCAAGAAATCACTTTTCTTACACCTAGAATCTCAATGGGAATGCTCTTGTACCCACCCTACATAACCAACTCTACCTTTCCCTGTACTAACATTCTACTCTATTCATCTACTATGCTCATTCATTAAAATGCTTTTATGTTTTGCTTTTATTCCTTCGTTGCCTGTACCAAGATTGTCACTGACAAATGTTAAGTACATTTATGTTTTTGCTTATGTTTTTGCTTATGTTCTGTTATAGTATGTACCTATATATTTACTGTCAATGTTTTTGTAAATTGATTTTCTTTTTTGGAGCTTTTCTCCCCAGGACTCCATTGAAAACGGGTTCTTTAATGGCCCAATGGACTATCCTGGTAAACCAACTGCAATAAATAAATAAATAAATAAATTATATGTGATAACGTTACAATAAACAGATGTTTTTTTTCTTTTTTTAGTATTAAGAATTGTAGACATTGCAGTGCAAAAAAAGAGAAGAAAAGCTAGAAAAAAAGCATGTTTAAATTAATAGGCTGTAATCTTGGGTTGTTGAGGTAGGGGATGGGGTGCAAAATAAGCAGATCATAGTATATGTAGAGCTTATATATTTTCTCTTACTTTCACATAGGTGAATGTCTGGATTAAAACCCTTGATTTAATCAAGCGACAAGTTTTAAGTGGAAACAAGTAAATATGAGAACGCTGGATATAATGAAAGATCTTCATTTAGCAATAAATGTTTCAGTTTGTGTTTCCAGGCTACATTTTTTTCTCTTACGTTTCCCTGGAGACAGTCTGATAATAAGGCAATAAAAAGCCAGAACACTTGGTTTCTTCAAGGTTAAAAAGTTAATGTTGACATCTGGAATGGAATAAAGATAAAAAGAACAAACACCAGTTAGTGTTAGTAGGAGCACAGGCAATAATATTCATCAAACATGGATAACCTTAATCAGCTAATTAGTTGGAGGAGCCCAGAAATGGCATTTCTCATTTAGCTTGAAATATTTGGAGGCATCTCTGTTTAGCTGGAGTGCTTGTTTGACTTGCTTGCTGTACTCTGCCTGAGTATTGCTGCTGATCTTCATGTTTCACTGTTGCAGTCATCACTTGTGGGGTTATCCCTGCTGGGTTGCCCTTGGCCAGCCCGAATACCAGAGTAAAGGATTTCCCTCCTGCATCGGCTGACTGGTGACTGAGGCTGATGTCAGGTCATCAGGGCTATAAAATGAGGCAGCTGACTCCATTACATCAGTCTTTCTTGCCATGGAGTTCGAAGCAGAAGCAGTTTGCAAGTGCATTAGTCGGCCATTGCCAGAGTGAAGGAGTAACCGTCTAAAGCTAAGTATCCTGTTAGGGAACCTTTTCTTGCTTTTATCAGATGTCAAAGAAAGTCAATAATTGTCTCAGTTGTGGAAAACGGATCCCACACAGAGACTTCCATACCCTGTTAGGCCCAGACCACGACATCCCCAGATGTCTGGTCTGTTCTCTGTTTAATGCTAGAACTATTAGGAGAAGAGCTGAAATTATAGCTAGACACTTCAGAGAGATATTTCTCAATGTGAAATAGCATCTGTCAGTCAGGCGGCTGTTGATTTGCATAGAAAATAGAAAGATAAGGAAAAGGATAGGCCTCAGAAAGTTAGGCTCTCTGATGACTCTGGTCCGAAGTCAGCTAGCCTTCCACCCATTACAGTTGCTAAACTCAGTGAGGTGCCTTCACAGGACGCCTGCCGAGGAACCATCGGAGGCCTCTACCGAGACCCATTTGGAGTCCTGTACGCCGCTGGGTCCATCTTCTCCTGTCAGTATGTTGGCCTTCAGTCATGCGGTTGGGTCCAGAGCCGTTTCGCAGCCACCGGCTTCCATAGAGACAGTATCAACAACCGATGACCACGCCGCCAGTTTAACTAACCTTGTATAATGCCAGTGAATCCACCAGGCCCAAGACTAAGACTACCCGTAAAAAGGCCCCTTCCCAGGGACTCAGCCACCGACTCCCTTCTATCCAGCCTGTCACACAGTCGCAGCAGCTGCTCAGAATGGCAGAAGTTTTAATCACTGTGATTAGAGGAATCCAGCCTACCCAAGCCACCCCAGCTAAAAGGAAGATGGACACTTCCCCTGAGGCTCTTTCTGACCAGGAATCAGAACGGTCCAAACTAGAAGAGTCTAATACTGAAGACCAGCCTTTTGCAACATTTGAGGACTCTGATGCTCCTTCCCTCCCCACCTGAGGACCTCTCTTTCGGGAAAACCTTAAATTCCCTCGGGGAACATTTTCACCGGGAGGCACAAGATTACCCTCAAAGAAAAAACTGAGAGTTCCTTGACCTGCCACCGCATAAGCCTCTGGCCATTCCCCTAATCCTGGATGTGGCGGAAGATGTCTTTTTGGAATCTGCACTCACCCCAGACTCGCTCCCCCCTGCCCCCAGGAAGCCAGACAGATATTATAGGGTGCAAGACAGCCACAAGTATCTTTTTAAAAACCCTGCAGCTGACCCAGAGGTCATTACTGAGGGTCCTAAGGGGGCTAGGGCGAGCTCCTCTAAAAACCCCATTCCAACTGATAAAGTGAGCAGAGCCTTGGACAGACTAGGAAAGAATATCTACACTGTGGCTACCTTAGCCATTAGAGCTCTGAATTGTCAATGTCAAATGCTGAAATACCAGCAAAATATACTGGAATTCTTAAAATAGAAAATGTCCACCCTACCAGACAGCAGTACAACCAGGGAACTAGCGGATCTTATACTTTCTAGCTCCTAGGTAGCCAAGCATTCCCTGCATTGTGGGTTTGATGCCTTGGAAGCTTCTAGCAGGGCTGCAGTTACTGGTTCTGTGATCAGAAGGTATGCCTGGTTAAGAGAACAACCTTTGCCTGACCAGGTAAAGTCCAAGTTAATAGAGGCCCCTCTGGATAAGGACAAGCTGTTTGGACCCAAAGCTGAGGAGGTCGTTAAGAAAATGGAAGACAAGGCCAAGTCTATGCAGACTATGAAGGATTTCTTACAGGTGCAGCCTCCCAGGTTCAGTAGGAAATTCCCCACAAAGCATTGGTCCTTTCCTTCCCAAACAAAACTTGTCCAGAGGAAGGGGCGCAGGGACAGCCCCTCTAGGCACCAGTCACAAAGCCTACAGAGACCAGACAATGGACCACTGCAACACCTAGGCAAGGGAGTTCTAAGCCCACTCCCTTCTCCAAGGACTCACAATGACTCTGTCCTCCACATCCCCCCAGAGAGACTAGGAGGAAGACTTTCCCTCTTCCTAGAGAATTGGCAGGCCATCACCTCAGATCTATGGGTCCTAAAAAAATATTACCAGTGGGTGCAGATTCTGTTTAAAAAAAAAAAAACCAGATATTCAGGCTTCCCATTTGTACCAGCAAATCAGAGGGCAGAAGCAATCCATTTGATCCAAAAGTTTTATGCTCAAGGCGCTGTGGAACCTGTACCAAAGGAACAAGGTGTAGGAAAGGATTTTATTCCAGACTGTTCCTGGTACCCAGAAAGGAGGGCACCTGGTGCCCTATTCTAGACCTATCCACTCTGAATCTGTCCCTTCTGGTCCCAAAATTCAAAATGCTGACCCTGCACAAGCTTTTGCCAGTGCTGATAACACATGCTTGGCAAGTGACCCTAGATCTGAAGGGTGCCTACCTCCATATCCCCATAAGGAAGTCCTGCAGGAGTTTCCTACACTTCAGAGCAGGGTCAGAACATTTTCAGTTCTCTGCTCTACCCTTCGGTTTATCTACTGCTCCCAGAGTCTTTACCAAGTGCCTGGCCCCTGTCATTGCCTTTTGCAGACAGAAGGACATTCAGATTTACCCCTACCTGACGACTGATTCATCTAGGCAGTCACCAAGGAAAGACTCCTGTAGGACATCACCTTTGTTCAGACTCTCCTAACCTCCCCAGGATTTACTATAAACTGAGAGAAGTCCCAATTTCACCCTACAAGAAGGTTGACCTTCATGGGAGCTCTACTAGACACATCAATGCAAACAGCCTCCCTTCCTCCTGAGAAGCAGACCTTCCTCCACTCTCACTTTACACAACTGGCCCGCAGGACTCACATCACAGCAAGGAAATTCCTGCAAGCGCTGGGGTACATGACCTCCTGCATCCTGTTGGTACCCCTAGCCAGACTGCACATGAGGAGACTACAATGGTACCTCAGAAATTTCTGGTGCCAACACTCGCAGTCACTGGAACACCAGTTGCCCCTGATTCCTTGCTTAAAGAAGGAGCTCTTATGGTGGGCAGAGGCATGTACCCTGAACAAGAGTCTACCCTTCATCACTCTCCCACAGGGCCAGACAGTCACCACAGATGCTTCAGACACAGCCTGGGAGGCACACCAAGGAAGTCTGTGTACTCAGGGCATTTGGGAACAGGAGGTGCAAGGACTCCATATCAACCTAAAAGAAATACTGGTGGTGCACAGGGCAATCCTAGCTTTCAAAGAACACCTGAGACCAGAAGTGCTCTTAATCAAGACAGACACCACAACAGTAATATGTTACGTCAACAAGCAGGGAGGCACTTACTCTTGCCCCCTGTGTTGCTTAGCTATGCAAATCTGGCAGTCGGCCTCAAATCTGGGACTGCATCTGATAGCTCAGTATATCCCAGGGAAACGGAGCATCCTGTCAGACCAGTTAAGCAGAAGCCTCCTGGATCCCCACGAGTGGCAGCTGCACAGGGGGACCTTTCTCAACATCAGCCAAAACTGGGGGGAACCCAGGCATAGACCTTTTCGTAACCTCAGAAAACCACCAGCTAACCAAGTTCTGCTCCAAAGAGTTCCATCCAGAAGCATGGAGAGTAGACGCTCTCTCCTTCCACTGGGGCAACTTGTTTGTGTACGCATTCCCACCCTTGGCCCTGATTCCCAGGGTACTTTTCAAGATCAGGGAGGAAGGACCAAAGGCTATTCTCATTGTTCCAGACTGGCCCAGACAGCACTGGTACCCCTTGCTCCTCAATCTGGCCAAAGAGCCTCCCATGAACTTGCCTTTCACAGCAAACCTTCTAACTCAAGAGAAAGGGACGTTACTGCATTCAAACCTCCCCACACTCAAGCTGTCCGCATGGCTGATACCCCAAAGGCAGATGACACTACAGCCTTCAGCAGGTAAGTTTTAAATATTATTAAGGAGGCCCGAAGGCCCAGCACCAGAAAATCTCTGCCAAATGGAAAAGATTTACTATCTGGTGCCAGAGCAAGGGCATCAACAGCAGCCATGCCACTCTGGCATTGGTTCTGGACTACCTGGCAGAGCTCCTAGAAAAGGGATTGTCATACTCCTCCATCAAGATACATGCTTCGGCTGTCTCTGCCTATATACAGCCGGATCAGCCCATATTTACTCAACACCTGTTAAAACAGTTCCTGAGGGGTGTGGCCCACATCAGACCACCTAGAAGGCCACCTGCTCCAGTGTGGGATCTAAACTTTGCCCTGGAAAAATTGACTTTGCCTCCTATTGAGCCAGGTGCTTCAGCAGACTTTGAAGTACCTTTCTTGGAAAACTGCCTTCTTGCTGGCCATCACCTCAGCCAGGAGAGCTTGAGCTTCAGGCACTTATGGCCACTGAACTCTTCATCATTTTCCATGCTGACAGGGTGTCTGTTAGGACCAACCCCTCCTTTGTGCCTAAAGTGGTCTCGGATGTTACCCTCAACCAGGCCATCCATCTTCCTACATTCTTTCCCAACCCCCATAATACAGGGGGAAGAATTTTGCACACCCTAGATGTGCACAGACAGTTGAGATATTATCTGGATAGGACCAAGTCAGTCAGGAAATCTGACCAGCTACCAGTCTCCTTCGCTCCTGGGTCAGAGGGGAAACCCATTTCCAAACAGACCATTTTTAAATGGATCTATCATTGCATCCATTTCTGCTGTTCCTTCCATTGAAAAAGTCCTCCCAAATCCATCAGATCACATTCCACTAGGGCAGCCTCTACTTCCACTGCCTTCTTAAAAGGGGTTCCAACCAAGGATATTTTGGAAGCTGCTACCTGGACATCCATCCACACATTCACCAGTTGGCTACCTTCTCCAAAACCAAGACAGGCTTTGGATCTGCCGTCCTGCAGGGCATGCTGGCATCCCCTTAATATGTTGCTTGCTTTAAGCCCCTCTCATCATTCCTCCACCCTATTTCTCAGCTTTGGGAATCTTCCCACAAGTGATGACTGCAACAGTGAAACATGAAGAACATAGTACAGTTGTGTACACTTACTGTAAATGTACATGTTCAAATGTATTCACTGTTGCAGTCCTGTTTTCCTCCCACCTTACCCCTTTTTTCCTCTTTCTTGGGGGCTCATACCTATTGGGGGCAAGAAAAACTGATCTAATGGCATCGGCTGCCTCATTTTATAGCCCTGATGACCTGACATCAGCCTCAGTCCCCAGTCAGCCAACGCAGGAGGGAAATCTTTTACTCTGGTATTTGGGCCAGCCGAGGGCTACCCACCAGGGGATAACCCCACAAGTGATGACTGCAACAGTGAATACACTCAAACATCTATATTTATGGTAAGTGTACACAACTATACTGTCTATATCTGCATTTTATTTTTCTCACCCACCCAACTGTTGTATTCTTAATCATGGTGGCTTTTGAGTTGCCCACCCCTGTTGTAAATCTGATTTTGGACACTCCTCCCAGTCCCATCTCATCATCTCCGAAAGATTTGTGATCTACACTCTTGTGGGAGTACTCTGCAGAATTGCTGCTTTATTTAAACCTTTTTTTTTTTTTTTTTGCTGTTGTGACTGCAATTTTCTGCACTTTGAATTTCTAGTACTTCTGCATTTTATAGCATAGGCTAGATTCAGGCTTGCTGCATCTAAACTGTTTGGTATCATCTGAGCAATAAAACCAGCTGTCTTACATTAAGAAGGCCCCTCTGCACCCTAGTGGCAGAAGTCTGCAGCCAAGAACCCATCAAGTGGGGACTGCTGGAATAAGGCTCAGTCCTGAGCTTTCCCTTGGTTACTTTGTTAAAATAGTTTAACTTTGCATGTATTTAAGTTTCGTGTTTGCCAGAGTTCATGCTTAGTTTACCGGAGCTGTTCAGAGATTGCACTGCTGCCTTGCGAGCAACTCAGTTGTGCATTGTGAAGCACTGACACAATTTTCTACCCCTAGCCCTCCAAAGAATAGCTGATTTTTGTTGGTCTTACAGCAAAACTTGTTCCATCTAGCCCACTCCACACTAGTTACTACAGTACATACCTGCCATAATGGACAGACAATTTACCAGCATTTCTCCAGCCTGCATGATTGACATGGGGATCCTGAGGCAATGTAGCAGTTGCCTCATGTATACTGGAAACCAGTTATTCCTAAAACAAACAAGTACAACATGTGAGAGATGAATCTATGCTATGAATTTGGAATGAAATCTCTTACATAACCACAAACCAGATATTAAAACAGGTTGTCTGCACACACACACTTCTTGCACATAACAAGCTCACAACACATAAGACCATATAGAAGGAGGTACTCGCTCAATAGCTACCTAAAAATCAGAGACCTCCCAAGCACAAACCTACTGCACACACTGCAGACCCAGCAGAATCCACTACACAATGCACACAACAGTGTCTCAGCCATTAAGCCTCTAAGGCAAACCACCTCAAAACCAAATGTCTTGGTCATAGGCTACTCCATAGTGAGACACACAGATGTCCCCCTCACCAGGCTGGACAAGGAGAGTGGTCACAGTCAGCTACCTGTCAGGTACAAGGATCCGTCAGATCATGCATGCACTCATGTCTCTTAACAAAAAGTATCATTATAACTCTGTCATAGTCCATGCTGGAGTGAATGACTTGAGACGTACTTCACTGGTCTACATGAAGAGAGACATAACTGATCTCTCAGATTGTGTGTCTCAGGCATTTATGTCCCTAGCCCTAAGCAGCATTCTTTCATCCGGTATCTTGTCTCAATATAAGCAAAAAAAAAATTATTGACTTCAACAATTGGCTTAGCTTCTGATGTTAGTCCAGGGGGTCCAGTAACTGTCAGCTTTGGAAGATATGGTCGACAGTACACGTTGCTTTGCAAGAGATGGTCTTCATCTTTCACCTCTTGGCTTTTGGTTACTGGCAAAAGGTACTTGCCTCCCCCATAGTGCCTTTTGTAGGCAATGTCATAAGAAAATTCCTGATGTAAAAAAATCCACTAGAGACAAACTCAAGGTTAATACAAGGAGTCTAACTTGGAAACTGCACTCACTGGAAGCATTCTTTACCTTGGAAGATGCTGATCTCTGCAATCACCGAGACATAGTTCAAGGTTGCAGAGAGCACCCTGGCCTTGCAAGGCTACAGTGCCTTCCACACATTCAGACTTCAAAATGAGCGTGAAAGAACCGGAGGTGTATCCTTCATCATTATAGAGAAATGCACCTCGAGTGGTCAAACAGTATGACGTCCTAGAGCTACTCCAAGTCCAACTAACTGTGGGTAAAATCCCCCTTCCATATCATTGTATAGGTCATCATGAACCATGAGAACGACTCTGCCTTCTTGGACCTACTTGAATAACTCAGTGTACAGCCAAACACCTTGGTCATGGGTGATTTCAAATATCTTTCCATCCATTGGGAGTCATATATGAGTGCAAACACATTCACCCTAAGGTTCCTGGACTTTAATACAAATGCTCTGAAACAGTCTGCACCCCCACCGGGGGTTCGAATGTCCAGGACTTAGTACTCACCAACAAAGGGGGTTTCTGCGCTACCTTTTGTGCGTTTCCCTCCCTGCTAAGGTCTGATCATAAATCAGTCTCATTCGAAGTGACAGTAACAGTCATACCTGACACCGCCCTCAAGAGCAAAAAGGATGAACAATTTCTGCAAAGAAAACTATAGCTTCATAGGTGATGGGATAAATAGTTGCAACCCCCCTGATACCACTGTCAAAAATTACTCCTATAGAGAGGTGTACACAAATTCCCTGTAAAAACACATATACAAATGTATAGACTTGGTTGTACCTGAATGAATCAAAACAAGGTCCTCACAAAAAGCAAGCCACCCTGGTGGACATCAAGCATAAATAGGTTATACAACAAGACAAAGAAACTAATGAATAAGAACAAGAGGGAACTGACTCAGCAGAGGTAGGACATCCTCCACAGTTTGAATAAGCAAATTAGATATCTTGTAAAGTCTTCTAAAGCCAATTATGAAGCTAAACTAGGATACCTAGCTATGGATAATCACAAAGCATTCTTTAGCTGCATCAGAAATCTAAAAGGGAAGGCCCACCTTTGTGCTGAACTAGTAGTGGACGGTACCACTCATACTGACCCTGAGGACATAGCCAACCTACTAGCAAGCAGATTTGGTGCAAACTTCAGCCCCCTGTCCCCATCAGACATATCTCAAAGCATACCTGTCACCAGTCCTCTATCTAGTATCTCCAAAGCACAGGTCTTAATCGCACTCTCCTTAGGGAAAAACACAGCCTCTATGGGACTGGATAACATCCTAAGCTGCCTACTAAATGCTCTAAAACAGGACCTAGCGGAATGCATGCCACTCTCTCCAACCACAGTCTAACTACTGGCTTTGTTCCAGCAGAGTGGAAAACAGTCACACTAATTCCCTTGCACAAAAGAGGTCCATCAACCAACCCTGAGAACTGTAGACCCATAGTAATTGCAGGTGTGGGGGTAGCCACATTCTTTGATTTCCTGTCCTTGCCTATTTAAGTGGTACAGTTTGAAATATTTTCTGCTTAAAACCTCAGCTTTGGCCGGCTAAGATCTAGCTGTATTCAACTGGACGTATAAGAGAATTTAAGTACCTTTATCTGCACTTTTTTTCAAATAATACAGTATTTAAATTGATTTAACTGTGTTGCAGGAATATTAACTGAACTGGAAGTTTTGACTCTGCTCTTCAGTCAGTGCTTGCTTGAATTTTATTATTTGTTAGTAATTGCAGGTGTGGGGGTAGCCACATTATTTGATTTCCTGTCCTTGCCTATTTAAGTGGTACAGTTTGAAATATTTTCTGCTTAAAAACCTCAGCTTTGCCCGGCTAAGATCTAGCTGTATTCAACTGGACGTATATGAGAATTTAAGTACCTTTATCTTCACTTTTTTCAAATAATACAGTATTTAAATTGATTTAATTGTGTTGCAGGAATATTAACTGAACTGGAAGTTTTGACTGCTCTTCAGTCAGTGCTTGCTTGAATTTTATTATTTGTTAGTAATTGCAGGTGTGGGGTAGCCACATTCTTTTATTTCCTGTCCTTGCCTATTTAAGTGGTACAGTTTGAAATATTTTCTGCTTAAAAACCTCAGCTTTGGCCGGCTAAGATCTAGCTATATTCAACTGGATGTATAAGAGAATTTAAGTACCTTTATCTGCACTTTTTTCAAATAATACAGTATTTAAATTGATTTAACTGTGTTGCAGGAATATTAACTGAACTGGAAGTTTTGACTCTGCTCTTCAGTCAGTGCTTGCTTGAATTTTATTATTTGTTAGTAATTGCAGGTGTGGGGTAGCCACATTCTTTGATTTCCTGTCCTTGCCTATTTAAGTGGTACAGTTTGAAATATTTTCTGCTTAAAAACCTCAGCTTTGGCCGGCTAAGATCTAGCTGTATTCAACTGGACGTATAAGACAATTTAAGTACCTTTATCTGCACTTTTTTTCAGATACAGTATTTTAATTAATTAACTGTATTGCAGGAATATTAACTGAACTGGAAGTTTTGACTGCTATTCAGTCAGTGCGTGCTTGAATTTTATTATTTGTTGGTAATTGCAGGTGTGGGGGTAGCTACATTCTTTGATTTCCTGTCGATGCCTATTTAAGTGGTACAGTTTTAAATATTTTCTGCTTAAAAACCTCAGCTTTGGCCGGCTAAGATCTTGCTGTATTCAACTGGACGTATAAGAAAATTTAAGTACCTTTATCTGCATGTTTTTTCAAATAATACAGTATTTAAATTGATTTAACTGTGTTGCCGGAATATTAAACTGAACTGGAAGTTTTGACTCTGCACTTCAGTCAGTGCTTGCTTGAATTTTATTATTTGTTAGTAATTGCAGGTATGCAGGTAGCCACATTCTTTGATTTCCTGCCCTTGCCTATTTAAGTGGTACAGTTTGAAATATTTTCTGCTTAAATACCTGAGCTTTGGCCGGCTAAGATCTAGCTGTATTCAACTGGACGTATAAGAGAATTAAAATACCTTTATCTGCATTTTTTTTCAAATAATACAGTATTTAAATTGATTTAACTGTGTTGCAGGAATATTAACTGAACTGGAAGTTTTGACTCTGCTCTTCATTCAGTGCTTGCTTGAATTTTATTATGTGTTAGTAACTGCAGGTGTGGGGTTAGCCACATTCTTTGATTTCCTGTACTTGCCTATTTAAGTGGTACAGTTTGAAATATTTTCTGCTTAAAAACCTCAGCTTTGGCCGGCTAAGATCTAGCTGTATTCAACTGGATGTTTAAGAGAATTTAAGTACCTTTATCTGCACTTTTTTTCAAATAATAGTGTATTTAAATTGATTTAACTGTGTTGCAGGAATATTAACTGAACTGGAAGTTTTGACTCTGCTCTTCACTCACTGTTTGCTTGAATTTTATTATTTGTTAGTAATTGCAGGTGTGGGGGTAGCCACATTCTTTGATTTCCTGCCCTTGCCTATTTAAGTGATACAGTTTGAAATATTTTCTGCTTAAATACCTCAGCTTTGGCCGGCTAAGCTCTAGCTGTATTCATCTGGACGTATAAGGGAATTTAAGTACCTTTATCTGCACTTTTTTTCAAATAATACATTATTTAAATTGATTTAACTGTGTTGCAGAAATATTAACCGAACTGGAAGTTTTGACTCTGCTCTTCAGTCAGTGCTTGCTTGAATTTTATTATTTGTTATTAACTGCAGGTGTGGGGTTAGCCACATTCTTTGATTTCCTGTCCTTGCCTATTTAAGTGGTACAGTTTGAAATATTTTCTGCTTAAAAATCTCAGCTTTGGCCGGCTATCTAGCTGTATTCAACTGGACGTATAAGAGAGTTTAAATGCCTTTATCTGCACTTTTTTCAAATAATAGTGTATTTAAATTGATTTAACTGTGTTGCAGGAATATTAACTGAACTGGAAGTTTTGACTCTGCTCTTCACTCAGTGCTTGCTTGAATTTTATTATGTGTTAGTAACTGCAGGTGAGGGGTTAGCCACATCCTTTGATTTCCTGTCCTTGCCTATTTAAGTGGTACAGTTTGAAATATTTTCTGCTTAAAAACCTCAGCTTTGGCCGGCTAAGATCTAGCTGTATTCAACTGGATGTATAAGAGAATTTAAGTACCTTTATCTGCACTTTTTTCAAATAATACAGTATTTAAATTGATTTAACTGTGTTGCAGGTATATTAACTGAACTGGAAGTTTTGACTCTGCTCTTCAGTCGGTGCTTGCTTGAATTTTATTATTTGTTAGTAATTGCAGGTGTGGGGTAGCCACATTCTTTGATTTCCTGTCCTTGCCTATTTAAGTGGTACAGTTTGAAATATTTTCTGCTTAAAAACCTCAGCTTTGGCCGGCTAAGATCTAGCTGTATTCAACTGGACGTATAAGACAATTTAAGCACCTTTACACACAGCGAACAGATCAAAAAGGGTAAAGCACAAACATAGTCCAAGTATAAAGCCAGCTCTTTATTTCGGATCTGGTACCTCGGCCTTTCGCCTTCAAAGGATCACAGAAGCACTGCATATTATCACGGTATAAATACACATTTTCTTAATAGTATAATTAGTCTTAATTAATTAACACAGCCCTCTGAGATGGTCAATTTAAATAATTTCATGCATTTAAAGGAACATTCATAGTTACATAAAAAGTAGCTATTTTAAAGATTTCCAAGTGAAATTTCCATTTGATTTCACTTAAGAATATCCACTTATAAATATTTAAAGATAGAGATAGTCAGTACCAGCAATAAATCTTGCTTACATTATTTATAAATTAGTTATAAATATGTTACTAAATAGATCCCTACAAATAAATATATATTTCAATATTACAGACACTACACAGTATGAACATTTATTCATTTCAACATTTAAATACTTAATTCCAAATTTAATCCACCAGGTTTTAAAGTGTTATATTTAAGCATCATTTTTGTTTCTAATTCTAATAATTTTTGAATGAACATTCCCCCACCTTCAAAGTAAAATGGCTTTCCTAAGATACAAAATCTTAGGCTATTAGAGCAACCACCATGATGGTCCACAAAATGTTTAGCCACAGGACTAAATTCACTTTTATTTTTTTATGTCCCTTAAATGTTCAAGTATACGAACTCGAACCATTCTTTTAGTCTGCCCTATGTACCATACATTTTTACATGAACATCCCAATATATATACAACTCCCACTGACCTACAGTTAAAGTAAAATCTAGGTGAAAATGATATCCCATTAATTTTACTTGGGTTTATAACCTTTACACAAAAATGCTACAGTGACCACAGGGATGTGTACATACAGGAAGATCTAAAACATCATCTCCTTTCACGAAATTGAAGTTTAATAATTCTTTTAAGTTTTTCCCCCTCTTGTAAGAGAAGGTTACATGTTTAGGGAAAAGGTGACCTATATTTTCATCTTCATTAATAAGATGCCAATATTTTCTTATCAATTTTTCAACTTCATCCGATAGAGGGGAGAACTTAGTCACATAAAATAGCTTTTCTTCCCCCATCCCATTAGTGATCTTCTTATAGTTATCACAATCAATGTTGACCGAACTTTTATTAATTTTCCGATGTTCACTATCAATGACCCCCAGAATTTTATTCTTAATCATTCTCAAATGATCCATATTATAGCCTCTCTCAATTAGCCTTAACTCAACCTTATTTAACTCTTTATGTCTTTCACTTAGGTTACTCGTGTGGTCAGAGATCCTTTTAAATTCCCCTAAGGGTAATGAACGTACAAGATGTCCAGGATGCATGCTCTCAGCATGTAGGAACATATTAACAGAAGTATTTTTTCTAAATGGCCTATATCCAATATTTCCTTCATTCTGATATAACGTTATATCCAGGAAATTTATCTCTTCCCTACTAAATTCAAAGGAGAAGGTCAACCCATGGTTATTCCCATTTAGTGTATCAAAAAATTCAACAAATTCCAAAATATCACCCTTACAAATTAAAAAGAGATCATCAATATATAACGCTTATAAGTAACAACATTCTTTTTATAAAAGGAACTAGGGTAAATAAATAATTTCTCAGAATAACCCATATATATAATGGCATATGAGGGTGCAAAAGCAGCCCCCATAGCCGTTCCCTTTAATTGCAAAAAGAATTCATTGTTAAAACAAAAATAGTTGTGAGTAAGGCTAAATTCCAATAATTGAATCAGAAACATTGTTCTGGGCCCATCACCTAGCATCTCAAAAACTGCATCCAGTCCCCATTTTTTATTGATGTTAGTATATAGGGATTTCACATCAATTGTCACCCAATAGTAATCATTACACCATTTGATATGAGAAAGTTCATTCAATAAATCTTGAGTATTGGAAATATGTGCCATCACTTTACTTAAATGTTTTTTTAGATGAAAGTCCAGAAACAAGTTGACATTACTCAAAAATGCACCAATTCCTGACACTATTGGCCTGCCAGGGGGTTTAGTTAAATTTTTATGCACCTTAGGCAGAACATAAAATGTAGGTGTTAATGGGTTTTTAACGTATAGTTTACAAACATCATTATGACTAAAAAAACCCAAATGTTCCCCTCTTTCCAGCAGGTTCAGTAAATCAGCATTAAATTCAATTATAGGATTTTTTACTAGACTTTTATATTCATCTTCACTATTAAGTAAATCATATACCATTTCACAGTAAAAAGTTTTATTTATGATAACCCAGTTGCCCCCTTTATATCTGCACATTTAAAAATAAATTCCTTTTTAACATTTATCAAACTTTTTAAAGCATTCCATTCATTTTTAACTAGATTGTATTGTTTTTCACCGTCATTAAACTTTTTCATTAATAACGTCAATTCCCTAAATACTGAAAAACATAGCAATCACAGGAACTTTTATATTTGGTATAAATCTATTATTAGAGGCTAACTTAGGTAACATTAGTTTTCCATAGCCTGTAAAAAAACTTTCAGCATAGTCATCATTATTATTTAAACCGGATACATCTTCATCTAAAGAACAACAATCCGTGTTCTCATAGTCATATATAGACAGATTTAACAAGTCAATGTCAACATCATCTCCAAAATAATTTTCATCAACAGTACTATTTCCAATGTTGGAAGTGTCATTAATATTATTAGAAAAATATACTTTTAAGTACAGCTTTCTTAAAAAACTTTTTAACTCCATATACAAGTCCCCAAGTGAGGGAAAGAAAGTAGGCACAAACTTACTGCCTTTCAGTAACACTGATTTCATATCCTCACTGAGAGATAAATCAGACAAATTAATCAAACAAAGAGATCGTTCATTGGACACACTCACATTGCTATTTTTTAAATCGGTTCCTTCCCTTTCGGCCGTTTCTCCCTCGGCACGATTTATTGTTCTGAAAAGAACTGTCACTTTTGGAAGAATTTACTCCGCCACTAGTACTCTCAGTCTCAGCATTCCTATTGTCAGTAAAGTCTGCAAAAGTAACGTTTTTTAGACCAAAAGTACTTTTTTCACGCTCTCCTGACGATATAGACACACTCCGCTGCCTAGAAGAGTTTCTCCTAACCTTTGACCTGCTGCACGTTTTTTCACGTTGCCAGGAAAAGAGTACACCCGTTTCGTAATCTTTCATATCACGTAACAGCTTATTTCTCTTCCGCTGTAAGGTGTCATTTTCTAATTTAGACACCTTTTCTTTAATTTTGGTAAATTGCACCTTAAAACAGGACTCCTCCACCACCTCATCCTGTAGGTGCATAATTTCATTCTTAAGCTTGTCATGTAACCTTTGGTTCCGTTTCACTAGAATACGGAGCCATTTAGTAGTACATTCTAGTGACGCTTGTTTCCATTCGTCTAACAGGTCATGCTCATCCTCGGAAAAAGCAGTGGCAGGCAGCTTGTCAATGCGTAGTCCTCTAGGCGTCAAATTCAAATTTATATATTTTTCCAGCAAACAAGTGTCGAGAAATAAAGCAATTTCTTTGGTCATGAGTCTGTCCAAAGAAATAAAACGATCATCCATCTGACTATTCCCACCAATGTTCCATGGATCCACATTCACAAATTTTCTTTCACGTTCATTGACCATATCAGCAAAATTAAAGGCTCCTGGCATATTGTTCTGCCCCGAAGCTCCACTTGCCTGTGTCATTTCACTGGTAGTATTCTCGGACCAACAGCAACTCCACACACAGCGAACAGTTCAAAAAGGATAAAGCACAAACATAGTCCAAGTCCAAGTATAAAGCCAGCTCTTTATTTCGGATCTGGTACCTCGGCCTTTCACCTTCAAAGGATCACAGAAACACTGCATATTATCACGGTATAAATACACATTTTCTTAATAGTATAATTAGTCTTAATTAATTAACACAGCCCTCTGAGATAGTCAATTTAAATAATTTCATGCATTTAAAGGAACATTCATAGTTACATAAAAAGTAGCTATTTTAAAGATTTCCAAGTGAAATTTCCATTTGATTTCACTTAAGAATATCCACTTATAAATATTTAAAGATAGAGATAGTCAGTACCAGCAATAAATCTTGCTTACATTATTTATAAATTAGTTATAAATACGTTACTAAATAGATCCCTACAAATAATTATATATTTCAATATTACAGACACTACACAGTATTTAAGCACCTTTATCTGCACTTTTTTTCAAATACAGTATTTTAATTAATTAACTGTATTGCAGGAATATTAACTGAACTGGAAGTTTTGACTGCTATTCAGTCAGTGCGTGCTTGAATTTTATTATTTGTTGGTAATTGCAGGTGTGGGGGTAGCTACATTCTTTGATTTCCTGTCGATGCCTATTTAAGTGGTACAGTTTTAAATATTTTCTGCTTAAAAACCTCAGCTTTGGCCGGCTAAGATCTAGCTGTATTCAACTGGACGTATAAGAGAATTTAAGTACCTTTATCTTCACTTTTTTTCACATAATACAGTATTTAAATTGATTTAACTGTGTTGCAGGAATATTAACTGAACTGGAAGTTTTGACTCTGCTCTTCAGTCAGTGCTTGCTTGAATTTTATTATTTGTTAGTAATTGCAGGTGTTGGGGGTAGCCACATTCTTTGATTAAATTGTCCTTGCCTATTTAAGTGGTACAGTGTGAAATATTTTCTGCTTAAAACCTCAGCTTTGGCTGGCTAAGATCTAGCTGTATTCAACTGGACGTATAAGATAATTTAAGTGCCTTTATCTGCACTTTTTTCAAATAATACAGTATTTAAATTGATTTAACTGTGTTGCAGGAATATTAACTGAACTGGAAGTTTTGACTCTGCTCTTCAGTCATTGATTGCTTGAATGTTATTATTTGTTAGGAATTGCAGGTGTGGGGGTAGCCACATTCTTCGATTTCCTGTCATTGCCTATTTAAGTGGTACAGTTTGAAATATTTTCTGCTTAAAAACCTCAGCTTTGGCCGGCTAAGATTTAGCTGTATACAACTGGACGTATAATAGAATTTACGTACCTTTATCTGCACTTTTTTTCAAATAATGCTGTATTTAAATTGATATAATTGAGTTGCAGGAATATTAACTGAACTGAAAGTTTTGACTCTGCTCTTCAGTTAGTGCTTGCTTGAATTTTATTATTTGTTAGTAACTGCAGGTGTGGGGGTAGCCACATTCTTTGATTTCCTGTCCTTGCCTATTTAAGTGGTACAGTTTGAAATATTTTCTCCTTAAAAACCTCAGCTTTGGCTGGCTAAGATCTAGCTGTATTCAACTGGCTGTATAAGAGAATTTAAGTACCTTTATCTGCACTTTTTTCAAATAATGCAGTATTTAAATTGATTTAACTGTGTTGCAGGAATATTAACTGAACTGGAAGTTTTGACTCTGCTCTTCAGTCCGTGCTTGCTTGAATTTTATTACTTGTTTGTAATTGCAGGTGTGGGGGTAGCCACATTCTTTGATTTCCTGTCCTTGCCTATTTAAGTGGTACAGTTTGAAATATTTTCTGCTTAAAAACCTCAGCTTTGGCTGGCTAAGATCTAGCTGTATTCAACTGGACATATATGAGAATTTAAGTACCTTTATCTGCACTTTTTTTCAAATACTACAGTATTTAAATTGATTTAACTGTGTTGCAGGAATATTAACTGAACTGGAAGTTTTGACTCTGCTCTTCAGTCAGTGCTTGCTTGAATTTTATTATTTGTTAGTAATTGCAGGTGTGGGGTAGCCACATTATTTGATTTCCTGTCCTTGCCTATTTAAGTGGTACAGATTGAAATATTTTCTGCTTAAAAACCTCAGCTTTGGCTGGCTAAGATCTAGCTGTATTCAACTGGACGTATAAGAGAATTTAAGTACCTTTATCTGCACTTTTTTCACATAATACAGTATTTAAATTGATTTAACTGTGTTGCAGGAATATTAACTGAACTGGAAGTTTTGACTCTGCTCTTCAGTCAGTGCTTGCTTTAATTTTATTGTTTGTTAATAATTGCAGGTATGGTGGTAGCCACATTCTTTGATTTCCTGTCCTTGCCTATTTAAGTGGTACAGTTTGAAATATTTTCTGCTTAAAAACCTCAGCTTTGGCCGGCTAAGATCTAGTTGTATTCAACTGGACGTATAAGAGAATTTTAGTACCTTTATCTGCACTTTTTTCAAATAATACAGTATTTAAATTGATTTAACTGTGTTGCAGGAATTTTAACTGAACTGGAAGTTTTGACTCTGCTCTTCAGTCAGTGCTTGCTTTAATTTTATTATTTGTTAGTAATTGTAGGTGTTGGGGGTAGCCACATTCTTTGATTTCCTGTCCTTGCCTGTTTAAATGGTACAGTTTGAAATATTTTTTGCTTAAAAACCTCAGCTTTGGCAGGCTAAGATCTAGCTGTATTCAACTGGACGTCTAAGAGAATTTAAGTACCTTTATCTGCACTTTTTTTTCAAATAATACAGTATTTAAATTGATTTAACTGTGTTGCAGGAATATTAACTGAACTGGAAGTTTTGACTCTGCTCTTCAGTTAGTCCCACCCACCTTCCCTGTTTTTGTTTTGGTGTTAATCTTAGTGGTCTTGAAACTGCCCGCCCCTCTTGTAAATTTGTGTTTGGATACTCCTTCTGGGCCCATCTCATTTGCTCACTCAACTGAGTGCAGTGAGATCATATTCTGATTTCAGGCACTCCTACTGTGTACAAAGAGAGCATCTGGGAAACAGAAAAAAAAATTTTTAAGCTTGTTTCTTGCCTTTCCTGTTAAGTGGTATAGACTGTTTGTAGGCTTCTGAGCCCCCAAGCCCTTCTGTGTTGGGGGGAAGTCTTCTACCTTAGTTTTTTTTCTTATAACTAGCCAGATGTTTATCGTGTTACCCTGCTGCAGTCATCACACTTGGGTTATCTTGTCGTCAGGCGGTCCCGCAGTCGGCCTGAATTCCAAAGTCTTGGTCTGGCGTCAGTTGCTGTCGCTTCTTCCCTGATGTCAGTGAGCCAGGGGTATATATGATGCATCCGACGCCATTTTCTTCAGTCTTTCTTGCCGTGCGGTGCCCGAAGCAGAAGCAGTTCGCAAGTTCCGGTCGGCCGACTTCTGAGATTTTCAAAGTCGAATTTCAGATCCAAAGTCTTCAATAAAGTTAAGTACCCCATTGGGGAAGCTTTTCTTGCCTCAGGCCGATGTCAGAAAAAGTTAACAGTTATATTTCTTGTGGGAAGCAAATACTTCATAAGGATTTTCATTCTTATTCTATGCCTTGCCTAGGCTCAGACCACAACGTCACTGGTTGTCGCTTTTGTGCTAGGTTCAGTAAGCGTACTATAAAAAGACGCTTTGATTTCGCACAACACTACTTCGGTAGAAAATTTAACTACACAATGCCATCTGAGCAACTGACTACCGGCGTGCACAAAAAATGCAAGGATAAGGACAGGCAGCAGAGACGCAAACCAGACTCCGAGGCCTCGGCTGGGCTGGTCTCCAGTTTTCAGTGAGGCTCCTATGCAGCCCCTGGCTACTGCAGAATTGGAACCCGAGACCGCTTCGGAGCCTTTGGTGTAGAGTTGAAGGCCGACGCAGCCATTTTCTTTAGCCCCTACCGACGACATTGCGGAAAGAGATGTCAGTGCTGCAGAAACACCTTCAGTTTCTGAAGGTGTCTTCAGACCGACGACGCTCACTATAAAAGCGTATCCTAAGCATAAGACTCCTATTAAACCAAAAAAGACTGCACTTCAGTCTCCAGTTCAAGGCCCCATGCCTAAGAAACAGATGCTTAAAATGGCTGAAGATTTGATCTCTTTAATCAGGGGTACCCAACCCCCCCCCCCCCGACAAAAGGCCTAGACGAGGAAGATTATGCCTCCTCTGATCAAGTGTCTATTTCCTCAGGCTCTTCTGAGGACCAAGATTACTCCTTTCCCCCTTATGAAGATTCTGATGATTCCATTCCCTCAGCTTCTCCCCTTGAAGACTACTCCTTTGGGGAAACTTTACACACTATGAGGGAACATTTTCACTGGGAAGGTCAGGACTACTCTGACTCAAAGAAAAGGCTCAGAGAGTTTCATTTACTCCCCCAGCACAGACCTCTTGCTATCCCCCCAGTTTTAGACATTGTGGATGATGTTTACTTAGAATCTAGTTTAAATCCAGATTCTCTGCCTCCTGCTCCAGCCAAACCAGACAGATATTATAGAGTGCCTGACTCCCACAAATTCCTTTACAAAAGACCTGTTGCTGATCCAGAGACCTATCTCCCAGGTTCCTAAAGGGGCTAAGGCTTCTATGGTGAAAAATCCTGTACCCTCTGAAAGGGACTCCAGAGCACTAGACAGGTGGGGGAAAAAGGTTTACACCTCAGCCACTCTAGCTATGAGAGCACTAAATTGTCAATTTCACATGCTAAAATACTAGCAATTTCTAATGTCTCAAATAAAACAAAAAATTAGCGCACTCCCTCAACAGTCTGAATTGAAAGAAATGTAGGATCTCTTGCATGCAGCTGAACAGGTGGGCAAACATACTTTACAATGTGGATTTGATTCTTTGGAGGCTTCCTGTAGAGCAGCTGTTACTGGGTCTGTTATACGTAGGCATGCTTGGTTAAAGGAACAAACTCTGCCTGATCATGTTAAAGCAAAGCTTCTAGATGTTCCCTTACAGCAGAATGTCCTATTTGGAGTTAAAGCAGATGAAGTCTTAAAGAAAATGGAGGATAAGGCAAAGTCTATGCAGACGGTCAAAGATTTTCTACAGGTTCAGCCCCCTCGCTTCAGCAGAAATTGGCCAACAAAAAATTGGTCCTTTCCAGCTACTGACGGACCTCAGTGGGGTAAATACAGTTGCCCAAGAGGCAGAGGACAACCACAAACCCACTACAAACCTCAACAATGGGGCACTGCCACACAGAAGGGAGGAGAAGACAGGCCCCAAACTACTAGAAGGCAAACTCAATGACTTAAACCTCATATGGCCAAGCAAGACTCTCATGGCAGCTCCCTTGGGAGGAAAATTAGCATTTTTTTCAGACAACTGGCACATCGTCACAAAGGACAAATGGGTCCTAGACATAATTTCACAAGGATTCAGATTCCATTTCCACACCTTGCCAACGAAAAGAGGAATGCCAAACCTGCCACAAAATCAATGGGCAGAGGCACAAAAACAAATTACAGCTCTCATGGACATGAGAGCCATTCAACTGGTACCTACACGGGAGCAAGGCCAAGGATTTTACTCAAGACTCTTTCTAGTCCCCAGAAAGGACAATGCCTGGAGACCAGTTCTGGACCTTTCAATTCTAAACACCTTCTTACAAGTACCGAAATTCAAGATGCTAACACTACAGCAGCTTCTTCCCATGTTGGGCAAGAAAGCATGGCTAGTAACGTTGGACCTCAAGGAGGCATACCTGCATGTCCCTATCAGACAAAATTGCAGAAGATACCTCCATTTCATTGCAGGCTCAACCCATTACCAATTCTCTGCACTGCCCTTTGGCTTATCCACTGTGCCCAGGGTTTTCACAAAATGCCTGGCACCAGTAATTGCATACTGCATACAAAGAGGAATTCAAATATACCCATACCTGGACAACTGCCTCATCCAAGCAGAAAGCAAGGACATCCTCTTACAACATCTGGCTTTTGTAAAACATCTTCTAAGTTGCCTAGGGTACACAGTAAACGAAAAGAAATCAAAACTAGTACCCTCACAAAATATGACATTCCTGGGTGCCAGCTTGAATACAATGGCCCAGAAGGCTTATCTGACACCAGACAAACAACTACAACTGACTCAATATTTCAAGATAATGGCAAGAAAGACTCAACTCGCTGCAAGAAAAATTCTGCAGGCCTTGGGCATCTTGCATACTACTAATACTATTTGCAAAGCTGCATATGAGGAAATTACAGTGGTACCTAAAAAGCGTATGGTCTCAACACAGCCACAGCTTGGACACAATGATATCTCTCATTCCCTGCCTTCAACAAGAGTTTCTGTGGTGGTCACAGGCATGTCACCTCAACAAGGGTCAGCCTTTCACCTTGCCCCCAGCCAGGCAAACTATCACAACAGATGCATCGGACTATGCCTGGGGGGCACACATGGCAGGACAGTGCGTTTAAGGCATATGGACTGCAGATCAAAGGAATCAGCACATCAATCAAAAAGAGGTGCTAGCTGTATAGAATGCTCTGACAGCCTTCAAGAACCTCTTACATCCAGGACAACTTACAATAAGGACAGACAACACCACGATAATGTGGTACATAAACAAACAAGGGGGTACACACTCCTACCCTCTATGTAGGCAAGCAATGACCTTGTGGAACACAGCACTGGCTTACCAAGTTCAGCTACAAGCTCAATTCCTGCCAGGAAAAAAGAACACATTGGCAGACGACCTCAGCAGAAACATCATGGATTCCCACGAGTGGAAACTGGATCCACAAGTATTTGCAATGATAATTCAAAAATGGGGCCACCCAGACATAGACCTGTTTGCCATCCCCCAAAACTATCAGCTAACAAAATTTTGTACAAGGACACTTCACCATCAAGCTTGGAAAGTGGACGCACTCTCATTCAGTTGGAAAAACCTGACCATATATGCCTTCCCTCCATTGCCCCTTCTCTCAAAGGTGCTTCTAAAAGTCAGAAAGGAGAGGCCACGAATGATAGTCATAGCCCCGGACTGGCCATGCCAGCACTGGTACCCACTATTAAGGAATATGGCCCAGGGCCCACCTTGGATTTTACCACAAATTGCCCATTTGCTCACACAGCAAGACAATCAGATTCTACACAGCCAGCTCAAAACCTTACATTTGCTGCATGGCAAATCACCTAAGCATCCAGCCAGCTCCTCTTCCTCAAGCAGTTATGGATGTTATTCTGGAAGCTAGGATGCCCAGCACCAGGAAGGCCTACTTGGACAAATGGAAAAGGTTTTGCACCTGGAACCAAGCTAAAGGCCAAAATACCCTTCAGCCTCACATGCCTCAGATTCTACAGTATTTAACTGAGTTGTTGCACAAAGGACTTTCTTTTTCATCTATTAAAATCCACGCCTCAGCTATTTCAGCCCACTACAACATGGATCCACCCTTATTTTCACATCCACTTCTAAGGCAGTTCCTCAGAGGGGAAAAAAACATTAGGCCCCCCAGGAGAGCACCTACACCAACCTGGGACCTCAACTTTGTTCTGGAAAAACTTACGCTACCTCCCTTTGAACCAGCTTTCTCTGCTGAGCTAAAGTTTATGTCATGGAAGACTGCCCTGCTGCTAGCAATAACTTCAGCCAGAAGAGTCTCAGAGCTTCAGGCACTAATGGCAGTGGAACCTTTCCACATTTTCCATCAAGACAGAGTTTCTCTACGAACTAATCCTTCCTTCATGCCTAAGGTGGTGGTATCCAGTGTGGCTTTAAATCAAACCATCCACTTACCCACCTTCTTTCCAAATCCACAGAACAAAGGAGAAAGACTCCTGCATTCCTTGGACATTCACAGGCAACTTCGTTACTACTTGGATAAAACTAAGGTTTTCAGAAAATCTGACCAGCTCTTCGTATCCTATGCTGCAGCTTCACAAGGGAGGGCCATATCAAAACAGACCTTTTCCAAATGGATAGGACATTGCATTCGATGTTCTTCATCTCACATTGCTGCAGTCCTTACATATGGGTAGTCCGCTGTCCTCGGTCGGCCCGAATACCAAAGTATTAGGCTGACGTCGGTCAAGGCGCTTTAAACTGACATCAGGACGTCAGGGTACAAAAGCGCATGACCGACGTCATATCCTCAGTCTTTTTTGCCGCATGGTCCGATGCAGAAGCAGCGTTGCAAGTGCCGTTCGGCGTTCTGAAATTTTTCGAGTTCGGAGTTTCAGACCGAATCCAAGTTGGCTAAGTACCCCGTTGGAGAATATTTTGGTTTTTTC
Organism: Protopterus annectens; assembly: GCF_019279795.1. Taxonomy (NCBI): domain Eukaryota; kingdom Metazoa; phylum Chordata; order Ceratodontiformes; family Protopteridae; genus Protopterus; species Protopterus annectens. The sequence goes on from NC_056744.1 coordinate 971,951,832, forward strand.
TTGCCTCAGTGTATTACCGGATGTCAGAAAAAGTGAATAACTGTATTTCTTGTGGGAAACAGATACCGCATAGGGATTATCATTCTTTGTGCATTCCTTGTTTGGGGCCTGAGCACGACATTGTTGGGTGTCGCTTTTGTGCTAGGTTCAATAAGCGCACTATTAAGCGAAGGTTAGATTGTGCTAGGCTGGGCTTCGGTAAGCGGTGCAATTATAATATGCTGTCGGGCTCTCCGGCACCCGCTTCTTCGAAGAAGCGCAAAGACAAAACAGTTAAGCCCAGGCAAGATGAGTCGTCCGTTCCGGACGCCGGTTCTTTAGAGGCTTCAGTGGAACCGGTGGTTCCGACGGAGACTTCTCTGGAGTCTCAGGGGGAGACTTTGATTTTGCAGGATGTGGCCTCTCAAGAGGCAGGTCAGGCTGAAGGGGCTTCTCAGGTTACTGTACTCCCCTCCCTTCCTAGGGTGGTTAGGCCCTCTCCTTCTGTTTCCAAGGCTTCTCCCAGAGGCAGGCCAGGTTTAGCTTCTGTTGGTGTCACTCCTAGTTCAGCAGGGTCTGTGCCTAAGAAGCACATGCTTAAAATGGCAGAAGATTTGATTACTCTGATTAGAGGTTCTTTGCCCCCTCCTGATAAGAGGCCTAGGGTGGAGCCAGTGTTGGGAAGTTTTGAGCAGGCTTCGGATGTTTCAGAGTCTTCGGCTGAAGACTTGCAGGAGTACTCTCCTTATTCTGATTCTGATGCAGATGATTACACTCCTTCTGGTTCTCCTCCAGAGGATTTTTCTTTTTCAGAGACACTTCATTCTATGAGGGAACATTTTAAGTGGGAAGGTCAGGACTTCTCTGATTCTCGGAAAAGGCTTAGGGAATTTTTGCTTTTACCCCAACATAGGCCCTTGGCTATACCCCCTGTTCTGGATGTTGTGGAAGATGTGTTTTCAGAGGCTTCACTTAATCCTGATTCTCTGCCTCCTGCGCCTGTTAAACCGGATAGGTATTACAGGGTGCCGGAGGCTCATAAATATCTTTATAAGAGTCCTAGGGCGGACCCAGAAACTATTAGTCAGGGACCTAAGGGTGTCAAGGCCTCTGTTGTAAAAAATCCGGTTCCTCTAGATAAAGAGGCCAGAGCTTTGGATAGATGGGGAAAGAAGGTCTATACATCTTCTACCTTAGCTATGAGGGCTTTGAATTGCCAGTTTCATATGTTGAAATATCAAAACTTTCTTCTTTCTCAATTGAAGTCTAAGGTGGATGCTCTGGCGGAAGGCATTGAGTGTAAAGAATTACAAGATTTGGTGCATGTCTCTGAACAGGTGGGTAAGCATTCATTACACTGTGGTTTTGATGCTGTGCAGGCCTCGTCTAGGGTGGCTGCCACTGGTTCAGTTCTTCGCAGGCACGCCTGGCTGAAGGATCAGAATTTATCTGACCATGTTAAGACAAGGATTTTGGATGCTCCTTTGCAGTCTGATGTGTTGTTTGGTTCACCTGTGGAGTCAGTCTTGAAGAAAATGGAAGACAAGGCTAAGTCTATGCAGGCTGTTAAAGATTTTTGCAAGTTCAGCCTCCAAGTTTAGTAGGAATTGGCCTGCTAAGGGGTGGACGTATCCTTCTTATGATTCTCAGTCTAGGGGTAGATCTAGACGTGGTAGGGGCAGAGCTCAGAGTTCTTTCAGACCTAGAACAAGGGAGTTCACCTGCACAATCTTCAGGTGAGGGCAGGGGCCAGTCCTTTCGTAAACAGGCCCAATGACCTACTTTTTCAGCTGCCAGATCCTTCTTGCCTGGCAGCACCTTTGGGAGGAAGGTTGGCACTCTTCAAGGAAAATTGGATTTTGATTACCCAAGACAAATGGGTATTGGATATCATACACCAAGGTTACAAGTTTTATTTCCATACCTTGCCTCCTTTCAAAGGCATGCCAGACGTTCCTCCTCAGCAAAGACTAGAGGCTCACAAACAAATTGCTCTACTACTTCAAATAGGGGCCATACAACCGGTTCCTCTGCCAGAAGTGGGCCTAGGATTTTATTCTCGCCTGTTTCTAGTACCAAAGAAAGGAAACACGTGGAGGCCAATTTTGGATTTATCTATCCTCAACACATATCTGGACATTCCCAAGTTCAAAATGTTGACATTACAACAGCTTTTACCTCTGCTGGGCAAAGATCACTGGATGGTGACTCTGGATCTCAAGGAGGCTTACCTTCATGTTCCTATCAGGCTCAGTTGCAGGAAGTATCTGCGTTTTCGGGCTGGGACTTCTCATTATCAGTTCTCTGCATTGCCCTTTGGCTTATCTACTGCCCAGAGTGTTCACGAAGGTTCTGGCTCCAGTGGTAGCTTTCTTCAGGCTAAGAGGAATACAAATCTATCCTTATTTGGACGATTGCCTGATTCTGGCCCAAGGAAAGGACGAACTTCTTCATCATTTACAGTATGTGATGGCAGTGTTAAGATGCCTGGGGTATTCTGTGAACGAAATAAAGTCCAGTCTAGTACCCTCTCAGGACATGTGCTTTCTGGGTGTGAGACTGAATACAGCATCCCAGATGGCCTTTTTGACCCCGGACAAACAAAAGAATCTTTCTCTTTACTTCCACCAATTATCTCGTCAGTCCAGGCTGACTGCAAGGACAGTCCTTCAAGCCTTGGGGTTCATGGCATCTTGTATTCTGGTACTTCCCAATGCCAAACTGCATATGAGGAAGCTACAATGGTATCTCAAAATGTATGGACACAGCACTGCCAAGATATGGACACTGTCATTCAGATAATACCTTGCATTCAAAGGGAATTTTGTGGTGGGCTCAGGAATGTCACCTAAACAAGGGACTCTCTGTGACCCGGCCAGAGGCGAGTCAGATTCTAACGACAGATGCCTCAGACAAAGCTTCGGGAGCTCATCTAAATGGAAAATGGGTACAAGACACGTGGCCTGCCAGACTTCAACATTTACATATCAACTTGAAGGAGATGTTAGCAGTCCAATTTGCATTGATAGCTTTCAAGGATTTACTTCTTCCAGGGCAGGTGTTGATTCAAACAGACAACACAACTGTCATGTGGTACATCAACAAGCAAGGGGGACGATTCTTATCCTCTATGCAGACAAGCAATGATTTTGTGGGAGACTGCTCTCAGTTTACAGCTAAATCTTCAGGCAAGGTTTCTGCCAGGAGCACAGAACTCCTTAGCAGACGTGTTGAGCAGACAAATTATGGATCCCCACGAGTGGAAATTGGATCCTCATGTATTTCAGACATTGACAGTGTTATGGGGAACTCCAGACATAGATCTGTTCGCTTCTCCACTAAATTACCAGCTGCCAAAGTTTTGCACAAAAAGGTTTCATCCCACAGCTTGGAAAGTGGATGCTCTCTCATTCAGTTGGAGCAATCTTCACGTGTATGCCTTTCCACCTCTGCCTCTCCTCCCAAAGGTACTCCTGAAGGTCAGACAGGACAAGCCAAACATGATTTTAATAGCTCCAGATTGGCCTCGACAGCACTGGTACCCATTACTGAGAAGTCTGGTACGGGAGCCTCCATGGCCTTTGCCTTCGATTCCTCACCTGCTGTCTCAGGAGAACAGTCATTTACTCAATGTCAAACTTCACTCTCTGCATCTAACAGCCTGGCATATTCTGTTTTAAACCCTGGAGGGTCTCAGCTTCCACAACAAGTTTTGAATGTTATTTTGGAGGCCAGAAGGCCTAGTACAAGGAAAGTTTACGCAGATAAATGGAGATTTTTATTTTGGAGTACAGCAAAGGACTTTGATGTTTCTAAACCTAATTTAAGTGTTGCTCTTCAATACCTTACTGAGTTATTGGACAAAGGTTTGTCCTTCTCCTCTATAAAGGTTCATGCTGCAGCAATTTCTGCTCACTATGACTGTGACCCACCATTATTTTCTCATCCTTTGTTTAAGCAATTCCTTAGAGGGGCAAAGAATATAAGACCCCCACGTAGAGCTCCTACTCCTGCTTGGGATCTCAATTTTGTGTTGGAGAAACTCACTCTACAACCTTTTGAGCCTGCAGCATCTGCAGAGTTGAAATATTTATCATGGAAGACTGCTTTTTTGTTGGCCATTACCTCTGCAAGAAGGGTTTCTGAATTACAGGCCCTTATGGCGGTTGAGCCTTTCTTAATTTTCCACAAGGATAGGGTGTCTTTGCACTAATCCTTCCTTTATGCCTAAAGTGGTTTCTAGTGTGGCTTTAAACCAAACTATTCATTTGCCTACTTTTTATGCAAACCCCCAAAATAAAGGGGAGAGGATTTTGCACACTTTGGATATACACAGACAGTTGCGATATTATTTGAGCAGAACTAAAGGGTTCAGGCAGTCTCAGCAGTTGTTTGTTTCTTTTGCTTTGGGTTCTCAGGGCAAACCTGTTTCAAAACAAACTATTTCTAAGTGGATTGGTTTTTGTATTGCTTTCTGTTGTTCCCATCATGGTAAGGAGATTCCAGCTGGGATTAGGCCTCATTCCACTAGGGCTACTGCCACTTCTACAGCTTTTCTAAGGGGGGTGGCTACTAAAGATATTGTGGAAGCAGCTACTTGGAGTTCAGTGCATACTTTCTCTAAGCATTACCACCTTCCACTTTACTCTAAATCTAGGGCTGGATTTGCCACTGCAATTTTACAGGGCATTTTGGCAGCCCCTAATGCTTTTTAGTTTTGCCATCCTCCCTTACCTCTGCTTTGGGATTCTACCCATATGTAAGGACTGCAGCAATGTGAGATGAAGAACATAGTACAGTTTTGTACCTACCATAAATGTAGATGTTCGAAGATCCACATTGCTGCAGTCCAATTTACCCTCCCTCCTTCCCCTCTGTAGTTAGAGGTGGGGGTGTGGTTTGGGTTGTACATATTGTAAATATGGTTAGTGCAGGGGTGGTTGGTTATTTTTTGCTGTTTTTTGGCTTTGGCCTTTCTTGTTAGGGCCTTCTGACATCTGGGGCAAGAAAAGACTGAGGATATGACGTCGGTCATGTGCTTTTGTACCCTGACGTCCTGATGTCAGTTTAAAACGCCTTGACCGACGTCAGCCTAATACTTTGGTATTCGGGCCGACCGAGGACAGCGGACTACCCATATGTAAGGACTGCAGCAATGTGGATCTTCGAACATCTACATTTATGGTAGGTACAAAACTGTACTTTTTTGCTACATCCGTCATGGAAAACCAGTTCCTGCTACCATAAGGCCCCACTCTACCAGGGCAGCAGCTACATCTACAGCCTTCCTCAAGGGGGTGCCAACCAAGGATATTTTGGAAGCTGCAACTTGGAGTTCAGTACACACCTTCACCAAACACTACCACTTACCACTTTACTCTAAGACTAGAGCTGGCTTCGCCACTGCAGTTTTGCAGGGCCTTCTGGCCTCCTCTAACCCTCTTTGACTCCTCCTCCCATCCTTAGCTTTGGGATTCTACCCAAGTGTGATGACTGTAGCAGGGTAACACGATGAACATAGTACAGTTTTGTACCTACCATAAATGTAGATGTTCGAGTGTACACCCTGCTGCAGTCCAGGTTACCCTCCCTCCATCCCCTCTGACTAACTAACTAAATCTTTACAATACCTTTCTGATGTATTTGCTTATAGCTGGAGGGATGTTGTGTTTGTGCTAAATTTCTTAGATTGGTACTAATTACTGACCACCTTTTTGGGGGACCTGACATCTGGGGCAAGAAAAACTGAAGAAAATGGCATCGGATGCATCATATATACCCCTGGCGCACTGACGTCAGGGAAGAAGCGACAGCAACTGAAGCCGGACCAAGACTTTGGAATTCAGGCCGACTGCGGGACCGCCTGACGACAAGATAACCCAAGTGTGATGACTGCAGCAGGGTGTACAGTCGAATATCTACATTTATGGTAGGTACAAAACTGTACTTTTTCTAGTTTCAGCACTAAAATCTGTTTCTTTGAACTCAGCACTTGTTCAGAACTCATTGTAAGCACTACATAAGCTGCAAAATACTACAGCACTCAACTTTCCTCACTTGTCTAGTGGAAAGCAGTTTTTAGTACTTAATAAATAAGCACTTATCCAGGCATGTCTAAGGGTCAGCTCCCAGTGATTTCTCCTGTCTACCTGATGAATCTGGGCATCTTGGGGCAATGCAGCAATTGCCTCATGTACACAGACAACCCTCTCCTACCACCCAACACTACAACCTGTGAGAGATGCACTTATATAGCCTAACTGGAATCAAAGCTCTCTTTACCCAAGACTGGACTAGACATTCAAGAGGAGAAGGTAAACACTTGCACCACATCACACTCATCACATAGTCTCACAAAACCTACACCACCAAAACACACACATAGAAACACAAAACACACACCTACATTCGCAGAGGCTCTCAATAAAAACTTGCCCAAGCATCAGGGACATCCAAAGCAGAAACGCAAGCAAACTCCACCCCCCAACACCACCCAAATGACACATAGCCCACAAACTCAGTGTACTACTCAACCACAGCCCATAAGGCATAACAACGTACCCAACACTCTAGTCATAGGTGACTCTATAGTCAGGCACACTGATGTTCCACTCACTAGACTAAACAAGGAGAAAGTTACTGTCAGCTGCCTATCAGGTGCCAGGATCTGCCACATAACGCATGCACTCAGGTCACTCCACAGTAAGTACAGATATGACACTGTCATTGTCAATGTTGGTGTGAATGACCTGAGACGTACCTCCCTGGACTACATGAAAAGAGACATGGAGGAGCTCTCCGATCTTGTATCCCAGGCAGGTATGACCCTAGCCCTGAGTAGCATCCTGCCATCACCCAGAATGATACCACAGTACAAGGACAAAATGATTGACTTCAACAATTGGCTAAGCTTCTGGTGTCATTCTAAGGGGATCCAGTATTTGTCTGCCTGGGACGGACATGATCGACAGTCCACGATGCTTTGCCAGAGATGGCCTGCACCTGTCACCCTTAGGATTCCGGATACTGGCTAAGGCTCTTGCCACCGCTATAGTGCCTTTTTTAGGCAAGGTTCAAATGAAAAATTCACCACCGTAACAGGTACAAGCAAGCAAAATCTGAGGGTAATGCTACTCAGTGCTAGAAATCTAAACCTCAAAATGCACTCACTCGAGGCACTCCTTAAAATGGAGAACAGTGACATCTGTGCAGTGACAGAAACCTGGTTCAAAGCTCCAGAGAGCACCCCTGCATTACCAGGCTTCAATTCATACCATACCTTTCGGCCACCTAACCCAGAAAGAAGCACTAAAGGCGGAGGCGTGTCCATATTCATTAATGATATCCACACCTCCAGGCTAGTTGCACAGCATAATGCATCCGAGATTATCCAAGTGCAACTAACTCTGGGCAACACCGCAATCCAAATTGTAGCTTGCTACAGACCCCCCACCATGCTCCAAGATTCACACTCCTCATTTCTTGATACACTGGAAAGTATTAGGGTACAACCCAACACCCTAATAATGGGCGATTTCAACTACCCCACCATTAACTGGGAAAACTACTCATGTACCAACTCATTTGCTCAACGTTTTCTAGAATTCATAAATTCCAATGCCTTAGATCAACTTATTCACACCCCCACCAGGGGCAGCAATATCCTAGACCTGGTCATTACCAACATGGGAAACCAGTGTTCCACACCAGAGGTCAATTCCTCGTTGGTCATATCCGACCACAAGCTAATCAGCCTAGACATCCACATCCCACCCCCAGCCCCAATTAGGGAAACCATCGTAAAAAACTTCTCAAAAGCCAACTTCACACTTCTTAAGACAGAAGTGGCAAACTTCATGACACCCATGCAGATGGACAATAGAGGTATGACTGCCAAATCCTACACAAATGCACTTTATAAGCACTTACACGAGTGCATGGATCATGCTATCCCTAATAGAACCAAGATGTTATCGTCCAAAAAAAGGAAGCCAATCTGGTGGTCCTCTGCCATAAACAAACTCTACAACAGAAGAAAGAAACTGTTGCAAAAAAGAGTAAAATCCCATGACTGGAGGAACTCCCTGGTCAACCTCAGTAAGAAGCTGAGATGCCTCATAAAATCCTCCAAAGCTAGTTACGAAAACAAAATTGCCACTGACTCTAAAGACAACCACAAAATATACTATAGCTATGTCAAGAATCTAAATGGGAATACTCAGATCTGCTCTGAGTTACAGCATAATGGCACTAAATATACAGAACCAACTGATATTGCCAACATCCTAGCAGATAGATTCAGTGCTAACTTTACCCCCCTCTCACCCCCTAGAAGGCCCATCTCTATACCGGAAGAATGCAAAGTTCCTATAATCACGGCTGCACAGGTAAAAAACACACTCTCCAAAGCCAAGAACACAGCATCCATGGGACCTGACAATATCCCAGGCTGTGTTTTACATGAACTACAGAATGAACTGGCACCCTACCTAAGTACCATGTTCAGTCATAGCCTTACCTCAGGCTTTGTACCCACTGAATGGCGCACTGCGACAGTTATCCCACTCCACAAAGGGGGAGCCACGACGGACCCCATGAACTACCGCCCCATTAGCCTGACGAGCCTGGTCTGCAAGGCCATGGAACGTATCATCGTGGAACTCATAAACAAAGATATTGGTAATCTCCAAACTCTGGACCCTACTCAGTGTGGATTTGTAAAAGGCAGATCATGTCTCCTAAACCTGATTGACTTCTTTGAAGCAGTCCCAAAGCCATAGATGAGGGTAAAATGGTTCACACAGCTTATCTAGATCTTGCCAAGGCTTTTGACACCATCCCCCACTCTGGAATTGTAGATAAGCTCACTAAACTAGGTATAAATCCCTATGTCACAAGATGGGTTGCCAACTGGCTCACGGACAGAATCCACACTGTGAAAGTAGCGGATTCCAAATCCGACATCAGGCCAGTGACAAGTGGAGTACCACAAGGTTCAGTCTTGGGTCCTCTCCTGTTTGGTATCTACTTCTCTGAAGTGCAGGCCAACACAGAAGGTCTTTGGCTAACAAAGTTTACAGATGACTGCAAACTAGGAGCCGTAATCGAAACTCATAACGATGTGGACAAACTACAAAAGGAGAGACCAGCACTCAGCGACAGCAGGATAAAATTATGTTTATTTAAGGTTGCAGAAGTCAACCTACTCAAATTGCACAAACCGGTTTCGGCTGTTATAGCCTTTTTCAATGTGACTTAATCAAAACTTGAAATTCCAAAAAACATAATGCATCTTGGTTCTTAATTTATACCCACACCTTAAAGTGGTATTATCCATTCTTGTATTTCTATGCAGAGTACTTATGCAGTATGTTATACTTATGTGATACAGATAATGTTCATTTATTATACATAGTGAAACATATTAAGTGACCATATTTACATGCTTATAAATACTTATTTGTTTCAGATATATTATAAAGCATGTATGAAATGCCCTTACTTATGGAACATATATTATAATATATTATAAGGCCCATGCTGATTAAACATATATTGTAAACATATATTCTGAGCATATTATACCCACTGATAATATAATTCCTGATAAGGCTAACTTAAACTGTAGCCCTAAGTGTTTAAATATTTATATAATACTTAAAGGCAAAAGACAATAATATGCATGTGATTAATATTTATTATAATAATATTATAATAACATTTATTATATATAAAAAAAGCCACTTAAGCTGGTACCCTTTTGGGCCAGGGTTGACTTGTCATTATTTGAAATAAAAAAGAGAGAGACCTTAATTAATTCAAAATATATTGAGCCCAACAAAGCAGGTCAAAATGATTTCACACAATTATATATCTGGTCAGACTAATGACAGTATACAGTCTTGAACTAAATGTTTTTATGTGAATTAATAAAAATTGTCCAAATTGTCTGAATATAGTATACCTCAATGATATTGCTTTATGCTGGCCCAATAGACATTTAAGTTTAATTGTCTATAAACCATCATTGGTATATTGCCCAAGCAGTTGGTAAATACCCAAGCATTTGATCTATGCAAACCATATAATTATATCAAGGGAACTAACAACAGGCCAAAACACAAAACAGATATGTGGACAGACATATACATATATATATATATATATATATATATATATACTTATATACATACATTTTCATGGTTAAAGTCATACCATATGATTCTGGTCCGCATTTCATCTTAACATTCATATTATAACCCCTAACATCAAATAACTAAGGTAAACAATAATATGCTTTATTATAATAAATATTAATCACATGCATATTATTGTCTTTTGCCTCTAAGTATTATATAAATATTTAAACACTTAGGGCTACAGTTAAAGTTAGCCTTATCAGGAATGATATTATCAGTGGGTACAATATGCTCAGAATATATGTTTACAATATATGTTTAATCAGCATGGGCCTTATAATATATTATAATATATGTTCCATAAGTAAGGGCATTTCATACATGCTTTATAATATATTTGAAACAAATAAGTATTTATAAGCATGTAAATATGGTCACTTAATATGTTTCACTATGTATAATAAATGAACATTATCTGTATCACATCAGTATAACATACTGCATAAGTACTCTGCATAGAAATGCAAGAATGGATAATACCACTTTAAGGTGTGGGTATAAATTAAGAACCAAGATGCATTATGTTTTTTGGAATTTCAAGTTTTGATTAAGTCACATTGAAAAAGGCTATAACAGCCGAAACCGGTTTGTGCAATTTGAGTAGGTTGACTTCTGCAACCTTAAATAAACATAATTTTATCCTGCTGTCGCTGAGTGCTGGTCTCTCTTTTTGGTTGAACATTTATGGTTTGGACCGTGCACCAACAGTCCTACGCGCGTGCCTTGTTTCGTCAAACTACAAAAGGGCCTCACTGAGACAGATACCTGGTGTCAAAGCCATGGCCTGAAGCTCAATGCCAAAAAGTGTATTGTCATCCCCTTTGGTAAAAACTCTGTACCCATGAACTGCCACATAGCTGGTAGTCTACTTAATGCCGAAAATGTGATGAGACCTTGGGACACAGGTGGACAGTAGTCTCTCCTTTGATAATCACATCGCCACAGTGGTCAGGAAATCATTCTACATAGCTCATCTCATCACAAAAGGATTCTCATCCAGAAAAAAAGAGGTCCTTGTTACCCTCTACTCATCACTCATTAGACCCATTATAGAGTACAATGCCCCTTTTGGTATGTACCTCACAAGACATCTACAACAACTGGAAAGACCACAGAAATACCTCACAAAGTGGATTACTGGCCTCAAACAGATGCCCTATGCAGACCGTCTCGAAAAACTACAGCTTTACTCCATCGCATATCGCCTACTCAGGGGCGATCTCTGCCTAACATACAAAGCTATGTCAAACCCAGAGCTGTTGGACATGCTCCACTTAAAGAAATCCCAATCCCTCCGAGCTACACGCTCTAGGGACCTTAAACTTGTCACCACAATAAACAGAACATGCTGGAGGGATAGATTCCTGTCCCAGAGACTTCCCATACTCTGGACAGACTACCTATCTATGTCAAACAGAGCTCCTCATTAGCACTCTTCAAGAAAAATCTTGATGATTGGATGGGAAATGGGAAATTCACCCCAGGGATCACTTCTGTGGCTCTGCTCGACAGGGGCACAGGAAAATTATTTTCATGGGTGGCAAAAGCCAGGGTACATTTTTTTGGCTAGGCTTGTATGGGCCCTAGGGCCGATAGCCTAGTACCTACCTATGAACCTATAAGCCTAACCAGCCTTATCTGCAAGGCCATATAGAGAATCTTCATGCATCTTATCAGCAAAGACATAGGTGACCTTCAAACTCTTGACCCGATCCAATTTTGCTTTGTTAAGGATAGATCATGCTTTTTAAACCTGGTGGACTTCTTCAAGAATGTCACCAAAGCTCTGGATGAAGGCAAAGAAGTACATACAACATATCTCGACATAGCCAAGGCTTTTGACACAATCCCCCATTATTGAGAAACTCACCCAGCTAGGAGTTGCCCATATGTCACTAGATGGGTAGCCAACTGGCTCACTGACAGAATGCATACAGTCAATGTTGGGGATTCCATCTCTACCAGCAGACCAGTTACCAGTGGTGTACCACAAGGATCTGTGCTTGGCTCCCTACTGTTTGGAATCTATTTCTCTGAAGTCCAGTTGAAAATAGATGGCCTGTGGCTTACCAAGTTCGCCGATGACTGCAAACTGGATGCAATCATTGTGTCCCCCCAATGATGTTGACATACTACAAAAAGGGCTTACACAGACAAATGCTTGGTGCCAAAGCCATGGTCTTAAAGTAAACGCAAAAACATGCATTATGATATATTTCAGCAAAGGGGACATCCCTGCAAATTAAAATATTAATAGTACCCCCTTACCTCAAACTCTATGATGAGATGTTTGGGAACACAGGTTGATAGAAACCTTAACTTCAATCATCATGTGTCCACAGTGGTAAGAAAGGGCATTTATGTTGCACATCTCATAAGTAAGGGCATCGCATCCAGAGCCAAGGATGTTATAACTCCCTGTACTCATCCCTCATCAAACCACTAATAGAGTACAATGCTCCCTTCTGTATATACCTCAGCAGACACCTGCAGCAGCTGGAGAGACTTCAGAAGTTTCTCACCAAGAAGATTCAGGGCCTTCAACACATGACCTACATGGACAGACTGAAGTCCTGTACTCTGTATCTTATAGTGTTATAGACTGCTGAGAGGCAACTTGTGCCTGGCTTACAGAGCAGTCTCAGACCATGCCCTCATGGAAATGCTGCATATCCACAAGTCAGATGGGACAAGGTTCATTAGCTCTATGGATCTTAACCTAGGACAAGCTGGAGAGACAGATATGTCTGCCAGAGATTGCCACTCCTCTAGAACAAACTCCCATCACCTAAAACAGAGATCCTCAATGACCCTTTTTAAGCATAACTTAGACAAGTGGATGGGAGACCGTAAATTTATCACGGGGGGTGTCAACTATGTCCCTCTTGGATAAAGGTAGTGTGTGCTGATCATAGACTCACGCTACAAATATAAACCAATAAACCATACAACTTGGTCAATAAGGGAACATGGCTAGGTTTATAAAGGCCCTAGGGTCAATAACCTAGTAACCTCCTGTGAACCTCTTTCATATTGATTTGCATCTGTGTTAGCAGCTTTATATATCTGGGACAGATATTCCTATTAGGAGGGTTAAACTTAATTATTTGAAGATGTGCATAGTTGTGTGTGTTTGTATTAAGTTAACAGGTTATGAAAGTGTTCTGAAGTATGTTTTGTTGTTTATGGGTTTTTTTATTAAAACAAAAAGTCTTTTAAAATGTGACCGAGGTTCCAGTGTTAAGAAAAAAATGTATAAAAAATTAACCTGCCAAACATTAGTGGGTGCATGTATCACAAAAGCTGAAAATAGACATTTGAAAAAGCTCCAATATATAATATGAGGGAATAATGACTTTTTCCCATAGTAGTGACACTTTCTATATTATCTTTGAATGTAAATGGTTTCACAGGTACAGATAAAAAGGGAAATAATGCACAATATTTAATTATATTAAGAAATACATAGTGTATATTAGCAGTGCTATAGTAGACACATTTAGAAAAGCCTGAACACGCAAGTTTGATAAAGGATTTCAGGATGAATGTTCGACAGAATATCAATGACAAAGGAAAAGAGGAGTACTTGTATTAATTGCTAGAGACCTCCAATAGGAACAGAAAAGGGGAAAAAGATGATACTGGCAGATTTATGGTAATAAGGGGCTACTTGGTAAGGGATGAGGATTAAGCTAGCATGTACTTATATTCCACCTAAAACTGCTATTATTGAGCTTAAAGACTTTTTTGGAACAATAATCAGCATTCAGTGGGTAGTATTTACTTATAGGTTGGGACTGATAGGTGGGGACTGGAATTTGATTTGCATCAATGAGGATGTATCTAGGGGTGCCTAGAAGGGAAAATATAACAAGAGGGTCGATTTCTGAAGAAATTTTTGAAACTGTTTGGAATGAAAGATTTATATTCAGTAATAAAAACTCTGAGAGAATTTACATATTATTCCCCAATGTACAATAATTGGGCTAGACTAGATTGAAATGATATTTCAGAGGAACATATGCATTTAATTGACAACTTTGATATACATCCAGTAAGTATTTCAGATCATGTGCCAATGATTAGTAAGATAAAAAAGCAGGGTAATGAAGTAAAGAAGAGACACTGGTGCTTCCCCGCCTACCTGTTAAAAAGAGCGGCATTTAGGGAATGGGCAGTGGAATTTGTTCAGGAATTATTAGGGAAGACAGAAAGTACTCCAGAAGTTATAGCTACTGAGTGGGATAAAATGAAAGTGGAGTTTAAAAATAGGGTAGAAATAAAATAAAAAAAAAAAAAAATTGGCTAAGAAGTAACAAACTATTTAGAATGGCTATCAAAAATTCAAGTATTACAAAATAAGGGGAATCTCACAGAACAAGAAGAGGTGCAATTGCAATGTGCAAAGGAGAACATAGGGAAGTATCTGGGTAGTTTGCATGAGTTTAGAATGTTTGCTGTTAAGCAACTGTTTTTTTTTTTTTTTGTTTGTTTTTATCATGATTCCGGAACACAAAAACTTTTGTTGCCATGCTTAGGCAACAGAAAGTAGAAAGGGTTGTTGTCAGACTTCAGCAGTCTGTAATTAGAAGTTATGTCCTTATAACGTTCCATGTGGAGTGTTCATCTCGCCTTTGTTCTTACACCTGGGTTCGGAGCCGATCCTCGGCTCCGTGTCAGCCGCTTTGCAAGCTCTGCATCGAGAAGAAGCTCGAGACCAACCTAACTCCCACAATCCCCCTCTGCCTTTACCTCAGATCTAGTTTGCAAGCAAACCAGAAGTCAGAGAGAGAAACACATTCATGCCAAAACAACATAACTGCAAGAACACTTATACATATATATATACATATATATACATATATACACAACAACTGCGAAATGCAGAAGCAGAATAACCAAACCAGGCACCAAACTGTACGTTCTTCCTGAGGGTGGGAGGGTGGGAATGTAAGAACAAAGGCGAGATGAACACTCCACATGGAACGTTATGGTAAGGACATAACTTCTAAATGTGAGAGTGTTCGATCTCGCCGTTTGTTCTTACACCTGGGTAGCGTCCCTAGCTCCATGTTCCTGAGGAACTCACGGGAGAACGTTCTTGAGCACAGTGGAACCAAAGGTTGCCCTGTCCCTAGAAACCCTGTCTACCTTGTAATGAGAAATGAATGTATGTGGTTTAGACCAAGTGGCAGCTGCACAAATAGTGTCTAATGGTAAGCGAGCTGCATGAGCCAGGGATGTAGATACTGATCTTGTAGAGTGCCCTTGGGTTTGACAGGTAAAGTTTGTTCCGAAGTAGCATAAACAAATATAATGCAATCAGTTAGCCATTTGGAAAGGGTTCGTTTAGTAACTGCTACACCTTTCCTGCTGTCTGCAAAGGCTACAAAAAGTTGATCTGATTTCCTGTGATCCTTTGTTCTATCCAGGTAAAATCTAAGTTGTCTATGAACATCCAATTTGTGTAACATATACTCCAACTTATTGGAGTGATTTTTGAAAAAGGAAGGGAGTTCAATGGATTGATTAATGTTATTAATAGAGCAAACTTTGGGGAGAAAGGACGGATTAGTGCGAAGAGATACTCTGTCAGAGTGAAAGATCAGATAAGGGTGTTTAATAGAAAGAGCCTGAAGCTCTGACACCCGTCTAGCCGATGTAATGGCCACCAAAAAGAGGATCTTCCACGACAAATACTTCAATGGACAAGAGGAGGCTGGTTCAAACGGAGGTAGCATCAATTTAGATAATAAAAGGTTCAGATTCCAAGGTGATGTAGGAGTTCTAACTGGTGGTCTAATATGGAAAGATCCTTTTAAAAAGGCCTTACAAAGTCTGTGAGCCATAATAGGTGCCCCACATTCTTCCACATGAAAGTTGGAAATGGCAGCCAATTGCACTCTTAAAGTGGCAGGAGAAGCTCCTTGGTGGAACAATTTGGTTAAAAACTCCAAGATCTTGTTTAAAGGAGCTATAACAGGGTCCAAATGCTGTGTATTTGCCCAGAAAACAAAGCGCTTCCATTTACTAGTGTAGGTCTTTGTAGTGGAAGCTTTATGAGAAGCCACTAGTATATTCTGAACTGCAGGTGAAAGAAGATCAGACCTGGCTAAGTAGGGAAGCGGAGCAGCCAAGCTGCTAGTTGGAGTGACAGAAGCGAGGGGTGGGGAGCCCCTGACGAGTGGGTCAGTAGATCTGGCTCCGGGTCCAGGATCCAGGGTCCCCGAATGCGGTGTGCCAGAAGAAAGGGAAACCAGATTTGACGAGGCCAGAATGGGGCAATGAGGATAATCGTCCTTTGCAGGTTGTTGGCTTTCTGCAGAAACTTTGCAATCAGGGAAAGGGAGGAAAAGCGTACAGGAGACCCGGGGCCAATCGTGAACCAGCGCGTCCCTGGGGAATTCCCCTGGAGGGGGTAATAGGGCAAAGTAGCTCCTGCATTTGGCGTTCATTGGAGACGCAAAAAGATCGCAGGAAGGCTGGCCCCACTTGCGAAAAATCTTCTTCGCAACTGACTGTTTGAGGGACCACTCGTGAGGCAACAGGATTGCTCTGCTCAACCTGTCGGCTATGACATTGGATGACCCCGGGGTGTGCGTTGCAATCAGAAAGCGACCCGTGGACTCCGCCCATTGCCAGATTCTCATGGCCTCTCTGCATAGCTGATAAGACTTGGTTCCCCCTTGTTTGTTTATGTACCAGACTACGGACATGTTGTCCGTCTGAACTGCAATAGTCCCTAGAGGAAGAAGGGGAGCAAAGTGTTGCAACGCTAGAAACACTGCCCTCAACTCTAGAACATTGATGTGCAGATTGTACTCTAAATTGGTCCATTCGCCTTGGACTGTCTGTCCCTGAAAGATGCCCCCCCACCCTATCAGGGAAGCGTCCGTGGTCACCGTAGCTGTCGGCGTGGGTAGCACAAATGGTCTTCCGCTGGAAAGGTTGCAAGTCCGGAGCCACCAGGCTAGGTGTGATTTGCATGTGTTTGTGATCAGAATTTCGTGGGTCAGAGGTAGCTGTTGGAACGACCATTGTGCAAACAGTAGCCATTGTAGAACTCTCATGTGCAGTCTTCCCAATGGTATCGCAATGAGAGAAGCTGCCATGACACCCAAAACCTTCAGAACCAGTTTTGCTGGGGATTTTCTGGATGACAGAAGAAGAGATATGTGGCTTTGTAGTGAGGCTATCCTTTCTGGAGGGAGTTTTAGGATTAAATGATGCGTATCCAATTCTGCTCCTATGAATGAGATATGCTGTGATGGCTGTAGTGAAGATTTTTCGAAATTTACGGAAATTCCGAGATGAACACAAAGCTGTAGTGTGTAATCCCTGGCCTGAATCAGTTGACGCTGGGTGGTGGCAGAAAGGAGCCAGTCGTCCAGATACGGGAACACCTGGAATCCCAGGCGTCTCAGGTGAGACGCCACCACTGCCATGCATTTGGTGAAAACCCTGGGGGCTGAGGTCAGACCAAAGGGCAGGGCTCGAAACTGAAAGTGGCTGGCTCCCAGCCGGAAGCGCAAGTGATCCCTGGACGCCCTGGCCATTTTGATGTGGTAGTATGCGTCCTTCAGATCTATTGAGCACATCCAGTCGTCCTTCTGTAAAAATGGAAGGATTGATTGAAGCGTGACCATTCGGAACTTTTCTTTCTTGACGAAGGTATTGAGGTTGCTTAGGTCCAGAATCGGCCTCCAGTCCCCTGTCTTCTTTGGAACTAAAAAGAACCTTGAGTAAGTTCCGAATCCTCTTTGGTCCGCTGGGACTGGTTGGATGACTCTTTTTTCTAGCAGCTTTGAAATTTCTATAGCTGCAGGGTCTCGCAGATGGGGTGGCACATCTGGGAGTCTTCTCTTCAGAATTGGGGGCAATAGGAAGGGTATTCTGTAGCCTCTGGTAACCACGCTTTTTACCCAGTTGTCTGATGTAAGATTTTGCCAGGCCTGAGGGTATAAAGCTAACTGACCAACGACTGCCTCCAGAGCAGGACAGTCGGGCCTCCTCTCAGGAGTGCTGGAAAGGTTTTCCAGGGGGTGTATCCCTGTCACCTTGGTTTTGCGGACCCCCTCTGCCGCCAGGGCGGCGTCTTCCACCTCTACCCCCTCCTCTGCCTCTAGAGGGGGCATCACCCTGTGTGCCTGGGAAAGATCCTTGGGGTTTTCGAAACCACATT
The DNA here is from genome assembly GCF_019279795.1 of Protopterus annectens. Lineage (NCBI taxonomy): Eukaryota > Metazoa > Chordata > Ceratodontiformes > Protopteridae > Protopterus > Protopterus annectens. Next base: position 971,970,192 of record NC_056744.1, read on the forward strand.
TTTCCACCACGTTGCCCTTTGGGGTACGGTCTGGATGGGGTGGAAAAACGGACTCCGACAGCAGACAGAGTCTTTCCCTCCTGCTCACACCGGGTAAGGGTCTCCTTTACTTTGGGGCCAAAGAGAGTGGCACCATCAAATGGGGCGTTAGTAAAGGAAGACTTGAAGGCTTCTGCAAATGAACATAAGCGCATCCAGGATTGTCTACGAAGAGCAATCGCTGAAGCTGCTGCCCTACTTGATCCTTCGGCTGCGTATGAGATCAGCCTCATGGACGAGTTTACAATGGATGTAAGGGTATTGAGATGTGCCGTAACTTTTTCTGAAATAGCAGCATCTGTAGTACCCTGGAGGGTATCTCCCAACTCTTTGATTAGATCCCTCTGTAGCCGTGTGAAGTGGGTCAAATAGTTCAGGGATCGCATAGAAAAAGCCGCTGAACTAAAAATGCGCTTCCCATACCTGTCCATAGTCCTAGAATCTCTGTTAGGCGGATGGACAGATGAGGAAGATTCAGACATCTCCTTTTTCGTGGCCACTGCCACCACCATAGCGTCCACTGGCACTCCCTTTGTCAGATAAGCCTTATCCTGAGGGGCAGTAATATATTTGTTAGGCTTTCTAGGGACTGGCTCCACCGTGTCAGGCGTCTCCCACGCCCTTCGAGCAATCAGCTCCATCAACTCATCGAAGGGCGGAGTGACCCAGGAGGAGGAAGGTCGAGCACCGAATGCCTTCAGCAAAACTGACTCATCCTCAGAAGGGGGGAGGGCTTGCCAATCACCTCTCTGCTTTAGGATCTCCAGAATGTCAGAAAAAGAGACATCCTCTGAGGGTGACTTTGGGGACCCTTCTGACTCATCTAAGTCAGTGTCCGATGTCAATGATTCTTGTGGAGAATCTAAGTGTCTCCTCTTACACAATCTTTTCCTCGGAACTTCTTCGGTGGGAGCATCCGAAGAAGCCTCCGAGGAAGAGGGGGCACCCTCCAGGGGTGGCTGAGACACAGGTGCTCGACGCTTAGATGTAGCCGTGGGTGCAGAGGAGGATAACGGTCCTTTATGGGGAGGAGAAGCTGTTTCTGCTGATGTGGTTGTCTGGGTAGACAACACCTTCCTCATGAGGTCGATGGCCCCCGGGTCCCGAGTCGAGGTATCTCCCGGTTCCGAGGAAATGGGAAGAATCCCTGAGACAGGCACCGAAGGCATCGACCCCGAGGACGGAGCCGAGTCGATCCGAGCCGAGGCCCCGAGAGGGAGCGTCGGAACCGAAACATCGGTCCGACTCTCAGTCCCGGAACCAAGAATGGATCTTCGGCTCCGAGACTCCGGTACCGGATCCGACGGAGTCAAGGTGAACGGAGCCGACCGAGAGAAAGACGGTTCTGGCACCGAGGGCTCCACAATCAGCAGATCAGCCTCTTCCGGCTCTGAGGACTGGATAGGTTTCGGAGGAGGAACAGATGGAGATAAGGGAAGGCCTTCGTGTCTCGACACCAACTGGGAGGAGACAGAGATGAGCTTGGATAAGGCCGTATTCTCCATTAATTTCTGCACCACGCGGTCTACATCGGTGTCGGAGAGGGGTCTGGAAGAGCGCGTCGAAGGAATCGAAGACGGAGCCGACCTCAGCAGTGTCGGGGGAGGGAGCTCCATCACCGGTTCCAAGACTCGAGGCTCGGAAACTGACAATAGTTCAACACTCGGCCCCGAAGTCTGTGGAACCGGTGATCGAACTTTAACTGAAGAGCTCGGAGCCAATGACCTGGGCTCCGACGTCTTCAATTCCTTCGAGGATTTGGATGCCTGGTCTGATGCATCCAGAGCCTCTTGAAAGGTAGGTTTTAAAAGACCCCTATCCATAAGTTTCCTGCGCCTATCTGTCATGACCCTTCCACTGAAAGAATGACAAATTGAACAGTCTTCTTGCAGATGGAGAGGGCCAAGACAGTAGACGCAGGAACTATGATTATCAGTCACTGACATCTTTTGCCCACTTTGGCAACGTTTAAAGCCAGACTTAGCTTTCTCAGACATTTTAGTTATAGCTAACAAAGGAAAAGTTAGTAAAATGTCAAGTCCAGTAGTTATGTCTAATCCAGAAACTTTAGTCAAATCCAGTAAAAAAGTCAATCCAGTAGTCAATCCAGTAAAAGGGTGGGGTTAGGCCCCGAGGGAAAACTCTAATAAAGTTTAAAGAACTTTATATGGAACCGAGAATTCCTCGAAACACTATAAACACACACACACAGTCACTTAGATAATATTTTAGAAGAAAGAAATTCTTAAGAAATATAAGAAAAATATAAATCTTAGCTTAAGGTTGCTTGAGCTCATCAAACTGATGCGAACGCTGCAGCGGCAAACTAGATCTGAGGTAAAGGCAGAGGGGGATTGTGGGAGTTAGGTTGGTCTCGAGCTTCTTCTCGATGCAGAGCTTGCAAAGCGGCCGACACGGAGCCGAGGATCGGCTCCGAACCCAGGTGTAAGAACAAACGGCGAGATCGAACACTCTCACATCAGGAAAAATAACCAGAGATCATTTAGAGATATTACTGATATTTCAGAAATTTTATGAAACTTTGTATAAAGCAGAGAAGTAGGAAATATTTATGGAAGACTTAAATATATCAAGGTTAGAGGTAGATGAAGCTTAAAAACTAGCCACTAAGATAGGAGGAGATGAGATAAAAATGGTGACATACAGTCATCTGCAAGAAAGTCTCCAGGAATAGATGGTATTCCATGGAAGTTTGGAACCTAGGCGGGAAGAAAGTGATAAAGCTCTGGAAGGTTTTGTTTAACACTATTTTAAAAGAATAGGAGGCACTAACATCCTGGAGAAAAGCTGGGTGGCTGTAATACCTAAAACTGTAAAGATCTTTCAGATTCAGCTTCATATAAACCCATTTGATTTTTAAACCAAGACTATAAAGTCTGTCTATAATGGCTGAAAGAATGGAAAAGGTGATGCCAAAATTGATAGGCAAGTGCAAGAAAATACCACTGCTGTTGGTGGGTCTTCATGCAGAGAACATTCGACAGAGTAAGCTGGGACTTTGAGTAGGACAATGGAAGCATTTGCATTTTCTGATAGAATAATAAGTTTAATTAGAAGGATATATGATTGAAGTGGGAGGGTTCCTATCTGACAAGTTATGTCCGAACAGAGGAACCAAGCAAGGGTGTCCTCTTTCTCCTTTGTTATTTGCATTGTATGTAGAACCATTGGTTAAGAAAATAAGAGACTCAGAAATTCAAAGATATAGTTCGTATGGTGTTCAAGAAAAGTTGGCTTTATTTGCAGATGATATAATTTCGTACCTGATGGAATCAGAAAAGTGTACCTCCGTGCTATTGAACATTCTGAGATATTTTTTTTGGGGGGGGGGGTATAAACTTAATGAAGCTAAAACAAAGGCTATAACTGTAAACTATGCATACACACACACACACACATGAATTAGTTCAGCAATACCCATGTTTACGGGAACATGATAAAATGAAGAATTTAGAAGTATGGATTAAAAAGGATTCTGTTAAAGCAGCTTAAGGGTATGTGGGAAGAGACTAAACAAAAGATAATACAAATAGTGAGAAACTGGAAGCTGTTGCTTATGGGTATGGGTAGCAAGAAAACAACAATAACATGTTTTTAGTCCCTTTTAGTTTTATACACAGTTCAAGCATATTTTTATTAACCATAGTTGAAGTTGTAGATAGTAATTAATAAAGAGTTGAAGGATTTTATCTGAAAGGGGAAGATGGCAAAAGACAAGTGGGGTAAGTTGATCCTGCCACTAGAGCAAGGAAGTTTAGGATTACCTGATCTGAAAGGATATTTTAGAACTATACAGTTAAGGCTTTTATACATAACGCAAGCAGAAAACTACAATTCAACGTGGAAAGGGATGATAATTAAACTGCTTTAATTCAAGAAATAAGGAAAGACTGGGATTTTGGATGAATATCCTTAAGGAGAATAACAACAGTCATACAATGTATTATATTTATAAAGTAGCAGAAATATACTATGAACTAAGCCAGGATATAAAGTATCAGAAATATACTATGAACTAAGCCAGGATGGGAATGGAGAAAGGAGATTATGCCAATTGGGATGACTGCAATTTAGGGATACAGAGAAATGGCAAAAGAGTGCTGGAATTTACTGCAGGAAACGGGCAAAGGAATCAAGGTATTGGGAACAAATAGAGAGGGAAAAGTAACAGAATGAGAAGAGGCAAGAAGACATTTTGATTAAAGGCTAGACACTGCCTTCCCTATCTGAGTTTTCTTATCCAAGTATAGGGAAGGATAAATGGATAGGGGAATCCTAAATGAAGCACCTGCACTGGTTGATTTTTTTTTAACCGAGTATAGAGCAGAAGTTGCTGATAAAAATATGAATAATTAATAAGGCATATAGAATAGGAATCAGTGAGAGGAGGTCAGAAAACTCTGGGAAAAGAGATTAGATAAGCCATTCACAAAGAAACATGGCAGGACATATGCATGACTCCCAAAAGTAGAATAAATCCAGGAAAAAGTGGGATTTTTGTCTGGAAGTGTTTGCATAGATACTTTTATACCTTAAGTATACTCCAAAGAATTTTACCTCAGTCAAATGTTGGATGTGTGTAGTGTGGAAGAAAGAGTACTTGGGAGCATATGTTCATGGAGTGTTGAGTTGTCAGACTTTAAAAATTCCCTACAGAGTACTATGTCAGGAATACTGTGTGAATAAATGAGTGCAACTAGGGAATTAATTTAATTTTGAGCTGGGAAACAGGATCTGATTTACCTAGACAAAATAAAGGCTTGTTAAGTTTAATTCTGGTGGCTGCCATAAAAACATTTACTAGGAAATGGAATTCAAAGTCTAAACCTGTAAGTATACTTGAAGTAGTTGATGCTCAATAGTGGCATGGGATGGTGAGTTGGCAAGCTCTATGGATTTGCACACTTGTGACAACAGTTTGTTACATCACAGCTTGCATTAATTCATGAATGTGGGTATCCCCAAATCTAGGCTTTTATTGGAAAAGCTGTTGAATTCTGGTCGGTGATAAAGATGCAGCTAACCAAGGACTTTTCAAAAGGTTCATTCCATACAGGCTGTGATGTAGTAAGAACATTAATTAATTACTGACAAGAAAGAAAAAGTTTATGGTGGGAGAGCATGAGTACTGTGATAGTATTTCTCTAGTTCTTCTGTTGAAAGATGTGGCAGAAAGGTGCTTCAAAGCTTATTTTGTTTATATTTCTAGCACAGTTAGTTTTGCTGAAGAAAGCTACAGTCTCATAAATGTAAGCATATGAAATTTTTTTTCTGTTTATTTCTGCCAGATGGTCATCCATTTGAACCATTTGTCACCGCCCCATCATCACTGAAACAAGGGTCAAATATTATGGACCATCATGTAGGTAGCCTTCAAGAGTGATTTGAGAAATATATATTTTTTTACATTTTTCCCCGACCCCGTTTATGACCTTTGAATGGGTATGTGCATTGCACTGTCCATCACTTCCTCAGGGGATTGATATCAGCAGGACTGCTGCTCCACCCACCCACAGGAAACTGCATGCAGTTGTTCTCTCAGTCGTCATCAGGGAAAACAAACTGCAGGCATATGTACTTGAGTGCCCCCCCCCCCCCCCAATGGGTATGGCCATCCGGGTTCCTATCAGAAGAGCGAACGCTTAAATTACCAAATACTCATATGTCAATCTTTAAAACGTGAAACCTGAAAATGTCAAAGGCACGGAACATCAATTTTTTTCCCAGGGGAAAAAAAATCGATGGGCCGTTCTCTGGACTTTGCTGTTTTCTCCACTGTGGTGCGGTTTCAGAGTTGGTATATTTAAGTTGGGGGGGGTGTGTGGGGGACAGTCCCCCCCACACTGGGATGTGTGAGGGCAAAGCGCCCCACTTTATTTTGCCTGTACATTGGGTTTTTTTTGTTTGTTTGTTTTTTTTTTGTTTGTTTTTTTCATCAGCAAATTTTTTCCCTGGGAAAAAAATTGCTGATCTGTTCTTTCGATGTTTTAAAGTTTCACGTTCTTAAGCTTGATAAAAGAGTGTTCACTATTTTTAGCGTTCAATCTCCAGAAATAGACGCGTTCATCCACCACCTGTGCTGTCAAGTGCAAGAGACACCATTCAAACTCAATTCATCTGAGTCGTAATCAAGGCTTATTCCTCTAGACCACTGTTGCAGTCACTAGCAGGTAAAATACTATGGTGAATTAAATGATGTGTTCACTGAAATAATGCAGCAGCATGTGAAGTTATTAAGGCTGCCCTTGTTTCATTAGATGACCTACCTTTATTAGTGAAAGAAAAAGAACACTGTGCTGTATTAGTGTCGTAGTGTAATGCTACCCTCACTTGAGTGTGGTAGGAATGCTATACACAACAACAGGTTTTTGTTCAAATGCACATCTAATACAGCCTGTTGTTATCCAGCAAATAGTAAATAAGTAGGAAATTTGACAGTAAAATTGCATTACAGTAAACTCTTGTTAACCGGCACTCTCAAGCAATCAGCAAAAAAATTTCAAAGAAATACAGTACAATTTTCATGTATTGCATTTTCTGTTTTCCCACCACAGAAACATATCTTACATTTTAAGAGTTTTAAAAAGGAAGATAGGAATAAATTCCATCTCTCTTCAATCTGAGAACAAGTCAAACCAAACAAATAGTATAGGGTACAGTTATTAGTCATACCTATTTTTAGTAGTAACTCTCAAGCAACCAGAAACTACAGTTATCCAGCATCTACCAATCCCGATGTGTGCCAGTTAACCGAGAGTTTACTGTATATTGGTTGGAATCCAGTTGTCATACATTTCTCGCTACACCAAGTTCTATATCCTGAATTAATATGCACTTAAATTGTCAGTGCAATACAAGTAACATGTATTGTAGGTTATGCAGAGATAGGAAGCCTACCATTTGTTTACAGCACGTTCAGTATCCTTTACTTGAGGGCAGGAATGTAGGAAATACAAGAGACTTCAAGTAAACATGCTGTAATTTTGAAGCAAGTAGGATTTTCAAAGTAGATGTTTAACTACTTGGAAAAATTACATATATTGAATGGGTATGCAATGATGTGTTTTTGGTATTTCTCTGATACGCATCTTAAAGTATTGCCATATCTGTTTAGTTTTTGAACCTTTTTTCTCATGCATGTTTTGAAATATTTGCATTAAGGTTATAAATTAGTGCCCGTTTTTATTTTGAAGTGTGGAGAAACAAAACATCTTGTGTGTCATAGTAACCGACACAGATTCTGAATCTGAAACATAATAAGCAATGTTTCGAAATGGAAACCATTGAACAGTGTGATTCTGCTGTTTCAGTTTCTCTCAACTTTCCCTCTTTCCCAGGTATCAGTTTAGAAGCAGTTTACCTGTTGTATGTTTCATTGCTACTGTCCTTCCAAGTTCTACCTCATCCACTCCCAAATTCTCTTCTGATTTATCATTTTTTTGTATTACTGTTCAAGAAACTGATGCTTCACAGAATAACCCTTCCCTTCACTGTATGCACAGATCCAATGTTATTGGTCTTGTATCATGCTGTGTATTGTTAAAAGAATGTATTATTCTCCACCATTTTTAAATTCAAATTTATCATTCTTACCTTGTCGCATCACTGTCCATGGATATTTTGAGGTATCTTTTATATTTTGTAAATTTGATTGTACAAATGCCTTGCACTATTACTAAATTCTAATGCTTGTGCTTAACTTAATAAATGTTAATGGATTGGATAGTGGCTAAAAGGGCCTTTAGACTAGCTGACTGACCAGACTGACAAATGTTAAATAATTAAAAATGTTAGGAATTCTCTTTGCTCATAAGACTATTTCTTAGTTTGTGGCTGTGACACTTTTGTTTTAATTTGCTGTCTTGTTTTTCTACATTGCAGCCTGCACCCGCATGGACCACTTTCAGAGTTGGACTCTACTTTGGAATGTTCTTTGTGCTAGTTGTTTCCATTGTCGTAGCAGGTAACACTCTGCAACCTTGCTGTGCAAAAAAATATGAACAATGACTCGGAATGCAGCATTTTCAAAGCAGTCTGAAAAAGTCAGGACATGTCAGCTCTGGTATTGCACTATTGACAGCGCATTACTGCTAGTTTAATCTTTGTGGTATGTCATTCTAGAAATAGACTAATTTGGCAAGTGATATTCAAAACTGTGGAGCTGACAAGCTAAGAAGTGCATGCATTTTACTGTAAATGACCACAAATACTTGCATGCAATATGAACAAAATAAACATATATATTACTTTCTGGAAGTAGAACTGTGCTGCTGTGTTCTGGTTATGTCTGGAAAAGGGCATGTATCAGCATATTTACATACATTACCAGTGCGCGTAGTACAGCGACCAATATTGTAAGAGCTGACATGACCCCACTATCTTCAGAGCATGTGCTTTTTTCTTCTATCAACTAATTGTTGCAACATCAAAAATAGAGAATGTGAATTCTTACTTGTCTGCTGCATTTTAAATTCCTGTTCATTTCATGGATGTCCTTACTGACAAACTTAGATGTGGCTTAGTATCAAATGCAAAGATCCTGTTAATGCCAGCTGTATTTTTTTCTGTTCTAGTGACCTCCTGTATGGGTGGTGATCATCATAGACTTAGCTTACAACAAAGTTTCTTCAGTTAAGCATTAGTTCTTTGTCTAGGACTGTGCATTAAAATATGCTGTTTTAGCTAGGGCATGTCTTATTCTGCCCTTTTTAAATTAAATTATTATATGTGTGGCGAAAGAGTGTGTAGTGGTGTATTGCTCATGATAGGATTGGGAGGGGCAGGAATGCATATTTTAAAATGGATGCATGCGTGTGTATGACCCTGATCTTCAAGGCACAAGCAAAACCACAACATATCTTTCCTTGTTAACAGAGTAGTCAGATTGGAATCTGTATGTTAAGTACAGGATTATGAGATGATAAATTAGCCATACTAATTGCTTCCAGGTCCTGTAACTAACTGAAAAATGTTTCAAAGTAACTTCGTCAGGAATACCAAAGTACGCATCAGTTTTGTCAGGCTGGGCATGTGTGCTTTCTGTAGTGGTAGAAGTGGTTTACCTTGGACTTTCCATTACGTTTTATCACTTGGCTTTTCTGAAGTACTTCTCACACTGGCATGGCCTCCTTTCTTGTTATGTTGCAACACAGCATTCATTTCTCTTTCTGAGTGGTCTTTCATTCAGAGAACCTATGTTGTTTATGTAGAATTACTGGAGTGACATTCCAAGTTATGACCTTAAACTGGCCAGCATTGTATTATGTAAGTTTAAGCTGTAGCATTAGACTCTGACTAGCTATTGCAACAGGTGTTTCCTTTTTGCTTTTGGTCATGTGTGTTCTGTGTGTATACATACCATGATATAATGGTGCTGCTTGACTTGGCCATTTAATAAAATGGGTATTCCCAAGACCAGAGAGACTGGTGGCCTGAAGGAAGTCCCTGAGACATGAGAAAGGAAATCCTGTACATTTGGAGACAACAAGACTGAAGAGAATTGTATGTTCTTGAACTTTAGTGAAGTATTAAAGTGTGAGAGTTATTGTTGTTTGAAAGCATTTCAGTCATCAAACTTATATATGGATGTTACAAGCTTGCTTCAGGTAAAGGCATGACTTGATTTTAAATACAGCATTTTTGTATTCTATGAAAGTCAAATATTTATAATACATGTGGTTTATGAAGTGAAATGAAACGAATTGAAAGGTGGAAAATGCATGCCATTTGAGTAAAGTTCCCTAGTGTGTGCCTTGAGAGGGCAGTGAGACACCGAATTAGATTTCTAATGCAGGCGAAATTTAATTCTGTGCTATTACATTTGCAAGCTAAAGTGAAATTTAACTGCAGTGTTTATATTAAATGGGGAATATATATAAAACAGAAAAAGAAAGTAGTCAGATTCAACTGTAGTTAATTGTCTGTGCCACATCTGTGCTTCAGTAAAGCTCCTCCTATGTTGTCTAAATTGTGTATACCCAGAGTAAAAGGTTGCTTGATAGGGTTTTAATAGTATCTGTGCTGAGAAGTTCAGTGTGTATTTAGAATGGTGTGTTTATGCCACGGAGAAAAGAATGGTTTATTTAATTTACTTGACTGGATGCTTAAAGTAAAGCAATGTATTAACTAGTCTGCATTGAGATTTACCCCAAAAGTATTTGAAACTTTGTGTAGCAACTGAAGTAACAATGAATATGCTGAAATTCAGAGCCATAGCTGACTCGTCAAGTGCCCAGTGATGCTTCTTGATCTGGTGACCCTCAGCTCTATGTTGAGGACCAAAAAAAAAAGCATTCTGATCTTCCAGAGGAGCACCAGGTCCTCTGCACCACTCAACTCTTAAGCTGAGGTGGAGAAAAAAAGGTCTTCAAATTTTAAAACTTTTAAAAGATACATAACAAACTGCTTGTTACAATGTATGCCACACATGAAGCTCTGAAGAGAAAAAGCATTTCAGTCTTGGCTACAAAAGCAGTATCAGATTCCATAGCAGCATTTAGAAATGCAGATATGGTGATGAATACTGGTACTGCAATGCCAACTAGTCAGCATCTGCTGAATGTACCCCCTAACACCTTGCACCCAGGGTGGCTGCCTTCCTTGACTCCGTTTCTGCAGAAGTTGCATCCAAGAAAATTGTAAATGTTGATCGCAGTCTTTAGTTTAATGATGTAGTCTGGATAAATGCATGAAAACAGCAGTACAATGACAAATACTGGTGAATGCTGATAAAGAAGTGATATGAAACTGATAACAGGTTGCTTATCAATAGGTTTGCATCATGACTATACCAAGCTGCTAAGAGAAATACTTTGTGCAAAAAAAACTTGTTTGCATTAGGAAGTATATGTTCAAGCTATTAGTAAACCTAGGTATATGTAAAAAAAAAAAAAAAAAAAAAAAAAAAAAGTGTTCCTAAACATGCGTAGTATGATGAAAACTGGTCTCTTAAAGAAGGTAAAGCAATAATACTGACAAAAATTTTATAGTAGCACAAAGTCTGTTTCGCCCTCTAAAGAATTTGCAAAACATAGCTAATGGTATGTGTTGGTTTTAGGACTTACAAAAGTAGCAGTAAGGAAGGATAGTTGTATTGGAAGCTGCAAAAGAAAGTAGTAAACTGTGACCAAAAATTCTGGTTGTTGCTCTGTAAACTAAATCTGTACCTGGAACAGAAATAAGTAATAAGAATTTTTTTTTTTTAAACAAGAGACATCTTTATTAAATTACCACATATGACATAGGCAATCTTATTCATTTTTATTTATTTAACATTTGTTAACCGGGAAAGTCTGACTTGAAAGGAAGTCAGTTTTTCAGTGGAGGCCCGGGAGAAACACTCCAGAAGCATGTCTTTGTAACATGGGAGTAAACTGGAGCACCCGGAGGAAACCCAAACGAATGTAGGGAGGACATGCAGACTCCGCACAAAAGGCAGCCCAGCCAAAAATTGAACTGGAGAACCTCTTGCTGTGAGGCGACAACGCTACTGCTGCATCACTGAGCTTACATTTATATAAATTAAAACAAACCACACTGACATAATTTCAGTTGCAAACATTATATATTACAAACCATGTTTGCACAATTGTAGTTGCAAACATTTTACATCACTTTTAATCTCTCCAGTCACTGTCAAACATTACATAGCTCATTCAGATCCTGCCTTCTTTCAAACCTTGTTCTTCCTCTGCATGTGCTGTTCCCACAGTTTCCATTTATTTTCCTATGTAACTTGCTCCTGCCCTTTTCCAAAGATCCCAATTCCAGTTTTATCTCTGTTACTATTTTCATTACTTCTAGTAAAGTTGGTATAGACTTTGATTTCCATTTTCTAATAATTGCTTTTTTGCAGCCACCATAATTAGACTCATCAAGGCCTTACTGTGTCGAGGCGATTCTGTATCACAGTTCAAAATAATCATTTCCAGTTTACTCACCCAGTATCTGACAGAGCAGTCTGCAGGGACTCTCTAAAGTCTTCCAACTCATTACACTCCCAGAAAATACGTTCCTGGTTACCACCTTCTTCTCCATCACACCTCCAACATTTGCTGTCTACCCAAGGAAAAAATTCTTAGGAGTCTTCTTGGAGTATAAAAATACCTATGTAAACACTTCCAAGCAAAGATCTTAAATCTTCTAGACATTGTTGCATATTTGGGAGGCATACATATATATACCCCCATTTTCCTTTGTGAATTTGTCATCCAGTCTCGCTTCCCAGTCCTTTCTTAACCTCCTCTGACTGATTATTATAGTTATCATGCAATATTTTATTTATATGCTCCACTATTTATTCCTTTCTTAACTGCAGCTGCTGTTCTAGATTTTACTAAAACTTCTACCAGCACTGGTCTTTCATTTAGGACCCCCCTATTTCTTTCTCTTTGCCTGTACTCTGATATCAATCCTTGATAGGGAAGGCAGTCTTTACCCTGCAGTCCAAATAAATTCTTTGCATCTTTCCCATTCTGTTACCTTTCCCTGTTTAGTTATTTGCTCCTAATACCTTGGTTCCTTTGCTAGTTTTCTCCAATAAATTCTATCCCCTTCTTGCCTATTTTTTGTATCTGTAATTGTACTCATCCCTATAGGCAGAATCTCCTTTCTCCATTCCCATGTTGGCTTAGTTCTTAGCATACTTTCTGCTACATTATGAGTATAATATTCTGTATGATTATATTATTATTCTCCTTAAAGCTACATATCCAAAATCCCAGTCTCTCCTTGTTTATTGAGCTTCCCACCCTGTTTCATTGTCATCCCTTTCCACATTGAATTGTCGTTTTCTGCTTGTGCTATGTATAGGAGCCTTAACTATTTAGCTTTGAAATATCCCTTCAAATTGGGTAGTCTCAATCCACCTTGCTCTATTGGAAGAATCATCTTATTCTACTTGACTGTTGCCATCTTCCCCTCCCAGATAAAATCCTTCAGCTCTTTAGTAATTGTTGTGCACAACTTCTCTGGTTGATTATGCATTACCTGTGCATAAGACTGAAGGGACTAAAAACATTTTAACTGCTTGTGTCTTATTATCAATATGCATATACCAGAGCTTCCATTTTTCTCAGTTTTTGTATTATGTTTTGTTTAGTCTCTCTTCCCACATATCCTTAGCTGCCACGCCAGAATAATTTGTAATCCATACCCTAAATACTTCTGTGATGCCCGTGCCCTGGCCCAGCAATCAAGGAGCCTCAATCCTCACCACTAACACCAGAGAGGGCATCTCATATATGAGGAGAGTATAACAAATACACACAGTAAAGTGCAATTTCCCTTAAGAGCACACAGAGATCACACAGCTGGTCACTCCCTTGCTCTCCAGGTCCCCAATAAGACTCCCAACTGGCACAGCTATAGGGTCCAGATCTCAGCCTAGTGGGCAAGCTAAAACCTTTAGCACCCTCTCTGTCCAACCACTGCTTCATGTCCCTGCCCAAGTAGCTGACACACATACATGCACTTTGAGATGAGAGTTTATATAACCACACAGACACTCCTGGGGAAGGCTGGCACAGGTTCTCCAGCTGTGCCCCTTTCTCCCAGACTATACAGTAGTATCAGCTGCCACTACCCACTAATACTTATCAGCTACTCAAAGGCCCTTACAAGGGTGTCCAGTTATTACTGTGCAATATTATTATCCAGTTGGTAGTATGACTGCAGACAAGGCTTATTAGAGTGACTTGGTGCAGTAATCACTTAGTCTAATCTTTCTAATTTTCTAGCTATTGCTAAAAGAAAGCACACTTCTAAAATAACTTACTTACATAGAGCAAGGCAGAGTGCTGTGAGTTTGATGATCCAGACAAAAATGCTTAATGCCTTCTGGTTCTCTCTGTTTAAATTGAAACTGCAGTTCTGATAAAACATTATATCATTTCACACACTCCTTGTGTTCTCAGGCTGACAGATACTACAGTTACATTCTTTTACACTTAGAGCAATAAAGGACATTCCACACGTAAAATTCTGGTCATTATCCTTAGCCTTAAAACAATAGGCAGGAAAGTTTCATCTAGCCTTTTCGGCACCACTGTTACTTCAAAGGGTCACCACATGCTTTACTTTGGTCAGTAGAGTGTACTGTTGCCACATTTATTTCCAGTTCCACATGTAACAGTATTTCTTTACATTTAAGACAACAAGCCTGTAGTTTACATTTATATTTACAAATGACAGAATTATCTGCACAATTCTATCTGGCTAGGCTGGCAGCCTTCACCATTCTCTACCAGTCTTCACAACTTCATTTTATCATGTCCCCAGAAATGTGGATATTGCTGAACCAATTCATGTGTAGCTACATCATTTACCTCTATTGCTTTTGTTTTAGCTTCATTAATTTTGTATCCTGAAAAGATATGAAACTGTATCAGAATGTTCAGAAACACTGTAATGTCTCTTTTTGGTTTTGTCAAATATAAAAAATGTCATCTGCAAATAGAGCCATCTTTTCTTTACTACCTTACCAGTTATATCCTTGAATTTCTGAGTCCCTTATTTTCTTTGCCAGTGGTTCTAAATGTAATGCAAATAACAAAGGGGAGAGATGACACCCCTGTCTGGTTCCTCTGCTCAAGCAGAAATTGAGAGGATCCACCCACTTGGATTTTCGCCTCTGATCCCTCATTTATTCTCCTGATCAACCTTATAATTTTATCAGGGAATGCAGATGCTTCCATTTCCCACTTACTGTGTCAGATGCTTTCTCTGCATCAAGATCCACCACCAACATTGGTATTTTCTTCTATTCTGCTTCCCTCTGGATCATCAGTGTTCTGTTTGTTTTTTTTTCCAAACATCTTTATTAAATTTACACATGTGACAAAGACAATCTTACAATTATATAAATGAAAAACATACAAAATTATATCACTTTAGTAGCAAACAGTTTACATCACAGACACCATTGAAACAACTGTAGTTGTAGACATTGTACATCACTTATAAACCGTCCAGTCATGGTGAGTTAAGCATTATATAGCGCATTCAAATCCTGCCTCTTAAACCTCATTCCTGCTCTGCATATAGTGTTCCCACAATTCCCATTTTTTTCCTTTGTAGTTTGCTCCTTCCCTTTTCTAAAGATCCCAATTTCCTGTTGCTTTATCTCTGTTATTATATTCACTACATCTAGTAGAGTTGGTCTAGACTTTGATTTCCATTTTCTAGTAATTGCTTATTTAGCAACCACCATAATTAGACTCAGCAAGGCTGTACTATGTCTAATTAATTCCAATTCTGTAGCATAACTCAAAAAATCATCTCCCCACTCATTCCAATCTGCTCTCCCAGCATCTCCGACAGAGAGTTCTGCAGAGAATCCCAAAAGTCTGCCAGCTCATAACATTTCCAAAAAATATGTTCCCAGCTACCTCTTTCTTGCCCGTCACATCTCCAGCATTTGCTATCCACCTGAGGAAAAATTCTTTGGAGTCTACTCAGGGTATAAAAATATCTATGTAAACACTTCCAGGCAAAGATCCTACATCTTCTAGACCTTGTTGCATATTTGGGAGGTAAACCTATATCCCCCCATTGTCTTTTTGTGAATTGCTTATCCAAACTCTCCTTCCCAATCCGTTCTAAGCTCCTCTGATTGATTCTTATAATTATCATGCAGTATTTTATATGCTTTACTAATTATTCAGTTTTTAACAGCAGCTTCTGTTCTAGATGCTGTTAAAAACAGTACCAGTGCTGGTATTTCATTTAGGAACCCCCTGTTTCTTTCTCTTTGCCTATACTCTGATATCAATCCTCAATAGGGAAGGCAATCTCTAACCTGCAGTCCAAATAAATTCTTGGCTTCTTTCCATTCTATTACCTTTCCCTTTCTAGTTATTTGCTCCCAATACCTTGGTTCCTAAATTCCAGCCCCCTCTTGCCTATTATCAGTATCCCTGATCACAGGTCACCCCTATTGGCAAAATCTCTTTTATCCATTCTTGTGCTGGGTTGGTTCTTAGAATACTCCCTGCTATTTTAAGAATATAATACTATGTATAATTTGGTTGTTCTTCTTAAGAGCCTGCATCCAAAATCCCAGTCTCTATGTATTTCTTGTGCTTCCTCCCTGTGTCAGTATCATTCCTTTCCCATTTGAATTATAGTTTTCTTCTTGTGCTATGTAACTGTGTTGCTCTAAAATACCCCCTCAAATTAGGTAATCCTATCTACCTTGTTCTATTAGTAGAATCATCTTATCCCACTTGACCCTTGCTGTCTTCCTTTCCCAAATAAAATCTTTCAACTCTTTTTTTTTAATTGTGATCCGCAACTTGTTCTCCAATTTATAGAAGTATGCCTGACCTGTGTATAAGACTAAAGGGATTAAACATTTTAATGGCTTGTATCTTAGTATCCATATCCATATAACAAAACTTCCATTTTCTCACTTTTTGTATTATCTTTTGTTTAGTCTCTTCCCACATATCTTTAGCTGCCACCGCAGAGTAATTTCTAATCCGTACTTTTAAATACTTCATTTTATCAGTCCCCATAAATATGGATATTGTTGGACCAATTTGTGCATGGGTACATAATTTACCGCTATTGCCTTTGTTTTAGTTTAATTTTATATCCCGAGAAGATTTGAAACTGTCTTAAAATGTTCCACAACACTGTAATATACCTTTCTGGTTTTGTCATGTATAAAATATCATCTGCAAATAGAGCCAGCTTTTCCTGACAACAATACCAATTATATCTTTGAATTTCTGAGTGCCTTATTTTCTTTGTCAGTGGTTGTAAATATAATGCAAACAGCAAAAGGGAAAGTGGACAACCCTGCCTGGTTCCTCTACTCGAGCAGAAATTATCAGAGAGGACCCACCCACTTTAATTCATGCCTCTGATCCCTCGTATAGTCTTCTGATCAACCTAATTGTGTCAGGGGAAAGCAAATGCTTCCATTGCCCTGCTCATGAAGGGGTCTACTTCAAAACATAAATCTCATAGTGTTGAAATTCAAATCATTGAGACCAAAAACTGAAAACCCAAAACAATGAAAACTCAGAACACTGAAAGCATGCATTATAACATAGAAAACTATAATGCACATGTAAATAACATCCCCTCCACCTATAACAACATCAGAGTAAGAAACACATGTTTTACTACGTTTCTGTTGGGGGGCAAGCCCCCCTGCACCCCCACCCTCCACAAATTAAATACCAACTCCTAGATCGTACTACAGTGGAAGAAAGTTAATTTCCCAACCCCACTGTAACATGATCACCATACAGAATGTTAACATATGAATGTGATGTTTTCATGGCAGTTAAGTTAGTATTCTGAGAAGTGCTGGGAGAAGTGAATACGGGGAAAAGTGTTTATTTTGCCAATCTGTACGTGTTTTTAGGGCATACAGGTAAGTGATGTAGACATTATGTTTACATTCTGTATGATGATTGTGTTGCAGTGAAGTTAGGAAATTAACTTGCCCCCCTGCAGAAATGCAGTAAAAAGTGTTTGTTAGTTTGGTGGTGGTATAGGTGGAGGGGATCTTATTTACATGTGCGTTGTAGTTTTCAGTCTTATGATGCAATGTTTCAGTGTTCTGAGGTTTCATTGTTTTGGGTTTTTGCTGTTACGGCCTCAGTGTTTTGAAGTTCAACGTTATGAGATTTCAATGTTTTGAAGTAGACCTTGATGAAGTCCCAGTCTGCTCTGTCAAATGCTTTATCTGCATCAAGACCTACCAGTAAAAGTGGTACTTTCTTACATTCTGCTTCCCTCTGGATCATCAGTGTTCTGTTAATATTGTCAAAATGCTTTCCTTCCCTCCACAAAACCACACTGATCCATATCTATCAGTTTTGGTATCACTTTTGCCATTCTTTTAGCCATTATAGACATAACCATTTTATAATCATGGTTTAGTGTTGAAGCTGGAACCGATAGATCTTTACCCTCTTTAGGTATTACCATTACCACCGCCTTCTTCAAGGATGTTGGTATTTTTCCTCCTCTTAAAATACTTTTAAACAAAACCCTCCAGATCTTTATCAGTTTTTCCCTCCTAACTTCCAAACTTCACAGGAATACCATCTGTTCCTGGGGACTTTCCTGTAGATTGGTTATACATAGCCATTTTTATCTCATCCCAACTGTGTACCTTTAACTTTGGCATATTTAATTCTTCCATAAACATTTACATTTGTACCTTTTCTTGATTTCCATATTTCTCTGCTTTATACAAATTTTCATAAAATTTCTGAAATATTTGTAATATTTCTACAGGGTCTCTTGTTATCTTCATTGTTATAGGCTGCCTAAGCTTGGTGACTGTCCTTTTCACTTTTTGTTGCCTGAGTTGTTGATAGAGGTTTCTGTGCTCCAGAGTTATCAAAAAATGTTGCTTAACAGCAATCTTTCTAAACTCATGCATATTATTGAGGTAATTCCTTATTTTTTGCTTAGCATTCTGTAATTGCTCCTTTTCTTGTTCTGAGAGATTCCCCCTATTTTCCAATATGTGTAACATTTGTCAGTCCATCTAAATCAAGACCTGCAATTAAATACATGTTTCTGTGAAATGTAAAGTCTGTCTAGCCTAGCCCAGTTTTTGTATCATGTGGAATTGTATGTAAATTCACTCCAGACTCCTAGTACTGAATTCACATCTTCCATGCCAAATATTTTCATAACATTCTTCAGAAATCTACCATCCTTTGTTGTATTTTCCCATCTGGGCTCCCCAGGCACATCTTCACTGTTGCAAATCAAATTCCAGTCCCCAGCACTAAGTAATATTCCTTGCTTAAATGGTGATTATTTCTCCCAGAATTTTCTTAAGCTCCTTTACAGCAGTTTTTGGTGAAATATAAATACATGCCAGTGTGATCCTCCTCCCTTACCATTAGCCCCTTAGTACTACAAATCTACCATTGTTATCTTTTTATCCTCTATCACTATAGGAGTTCCTCTTGCAGTTAATGTAAGTACTTTTTTTTCCTTTGCCCCAGGTATTCTGATGAATAAGCATCCTGAAAACCTTGGTTCTTTCCAAGTGTGTCTCCTGTAGCATAGCTATTTGTAATCTTTATTTTTAAATATCATTCACTACTCTTTTTTTGTATTTATCTGTGAGACCACTGACATGTAAAGACGTTAGAAAAAGCATAATTTCATTGAGAAGTTGTTATACCCACCTTTTATGTGTAACAGCTTTTTTTAAATGTCCAGTTCCATCTTTTGTGTTGCATGCATGTACTGTTTGGCAGGTTCATCTTTTATACAGTTGTTTCTTGTCATATCCATTTGAGCCTATGTCACATCTTACAAAACTTTTTGTTATTTTGAAAGCCCTCAAAAAAAATACAAACACACCCCCAGTACACCCGTAAAGTGTATTAACTTAATAATACACAAGTATTGATCTTCAAATGTTGAAGTTTTGCCTTCCTAATAGGAACAGATGATCCAAACTGACACACACACACACACACACACACACACACACACACACACACACACACACAGACTTGAGACAACCTAAAACAAAGGTTATCCATGCTAAGACACACGGTACAGCCTTTGCTTCTACTAAGTGCTGTCTGGCTTTGTCTGACCTTTATAGCGCTCTCAGCTGGGAAAACACTCGAATGCTTTCAGAAAACATTTTCTCCAAGCCATGTCTCTTTATCAGATTGTCTCCTATAGACATGAGAACCAGACACAAAACTGCCAAGCATACATTTGTCTACTAGAAAAAGCCTTATAATATTCAATATTCCTTTTCATTTACTTGCATTGTATTAAAACCTATTACTAGATTAAGCTTAACACTGTTATTCCCCTCTTCAAGAATGAGAAAAAGCACACTAATTTTTCTTTTGTCATGGTCTTTTAAGCAGAATTTTCTTCTTCTTCTTCTTCTTCTTCTTCTTTTTCTATTGCAGTGCCTACAGTCCTTAAAAATGAACAAGGAGAAAGTGAGAAGAAGGGAGACAGGAAAAAAAAACGGGACCCCTTATTTGCTTAGTATCTGCACTACACTTAAAAATAACTAAGAAAACTTTATAGCATGCAAAGAAAATCGTGCACTGTTAAAATAATACCATTAAGAAAAAGTTTGTTTTACTTAGTTACCTTTCTCCCTTCTCCCCCTTCATGAATATTTTTCTAAATATTAATGACATGAAGTAGGGCATATGCTTTAGAGTCCCTTGCAAGCTTAAAGTCCAAAATGTCCAGATTTTCTTATGTCATGTTTCACAAATATAATTATTACTCTGTAATCCCTCATAAAATCCTCCAAAGCTAGTTACGAAAACAAAATCGCCACTGATTCTAAAGACAGCCACAAAGCATTCTATAGCTATGTCAAGAATCTCAATGGCAACACTCAAATCTGCTCTGAGTTGCAGCACAGTGGCACTAAATATACAGAAACAACTGACATTGCCAACATCCTGAAAGATAGGTTCAGTGCTAACTTTACCCCTCTCTCATTCCCTAAAGTGCCCATCTCTATACCAGAAGAATGCAAAGTACCTGTAATCACGGCTGCACAGGTAAAAAGCACACTCTCCAAAGCCAAGAACACAGCATCCATGGGACCTGACAACATCCCAGGCTGCGTTCTACATGAACTACAGAATGAACTGGCACCCCACCTAAGTACCTTGTTCAGTCATAGCCTCACCTCAGGCTTTGTGCCCACTGAATGATGCACAGCAACAGTTATCCCACTCCACAAAGAGGGAGCCAGCATGGAACCCCGGGAACTATCGCCTCATTAGCCTGACGAGCCTGGTCTGCAAGGCTATGGAGCATATCCTCATGGAACTTATAAACAATGACATTGGTAATCTCCAAACTCTGGACCCTACCCAGTTCGGGTTTGTAAAAGGCAGATCATGTCTCCTAAACCTGATAGACTTCTTTGAAGCGGTCACCAAAGCTGTAGATGAGGGTAAGGTGGTACACACAGCCTATCTAGATCTCGCCCAGGCTTTCGACACCATCCCCCACTCTGGAATTATAGACAAACTCACTGAACTAGGTATAAATCCCTATGTCACAAGATGGGTTGCCAGCTGGCTCACTGGCCGAACCCACACTGTGAAAGTAGCAGACTGTAAATCCAACTTCAGACCAGTGACAAGTGGAGTACCACAGGGTTCAGTCCTAGGTCCTGTCCTGTTTGGTATCTACTTCTCTGAAGTACAGGCTAACACAGAAGATCTTTGTCTAACAAAGTTCGCAGATGACTGCAAACTAGGAGCCATAATCAAATCTCCTAACGATGTGGACATCCTACAAAAGGGCCTCACTGAGAAAGATGCCTGGTGTCAAAGCCATGGCCTCAAGCTCAATGCCAAAAAGTGTATTGTCATCTCTTTTGGTAAAAACTCTGTACCCATATAGGTGGTAGTCTACTTAACACCGAAAGTGTGATAAGAGACCTTGGGACACAGGTGGACAGTAGTCTCTCCTTTGATAATCACATTGCCACAGTAGTCAGGAAATCCTTCTAAGTGGCACACCTCATCACAAAAGGTTTCTCATCCAGGAAAAAAGAGGTCATTGTTCCCCTCTACTCATCACTCATTAAACCCATTATAGAGTACAACGCCTCTTTTGGTATGTACCTCACAAGACATCTACAACAAATGGCAAGGCCACAGAAATACCTCACAAAGAGGATTACTGGCCTCAAACAGAGTCCCTATGCAGACCGTCTCAAAAGACACTAGCTTTACTCTGTCACATATCGCCTACTCAGAGGCGATCTCTGCCTAACATACAAAGCTATGTCAAACCCAGAGCTGTTGGACATGTTCCATGTAACAAAATTCCAATCCCTCCGAGCTATGCTCTCTAGGGACCTAAACCTTGTTCACCACAATAAACAGAACATGCTGGAGGGATAGATTCCTGTCTCAGAGACTTCCCATACTCTGGAACAAACTACCTATCTATATCAAACAAAGCTCCTCATTAGCACTCTTCAAGAAAAATCTTGATGATTGGATGGGAGATAGGAAATTCACCCCGGGGATCACTTCTGTGGCTCTGCTTGACAGGGGCACAGAAAAATAATTTTCTTGGGTGACAAAAGCCAGGGTACCATTTGGCTAGGCTTATATAGGCCTTATGGCCAATAGCCTAGTACCTACCAATGAACCTATTTGTCATTTTCCAAGTTACTGATTTTATTCTCCAAACATTAATGATGTGAAGTAGGGCATATACTTCAGAGTCCCCTACATGTTTAACATAGCTGAAGAAAGTCCACTATTTCCAAATTTTCTTATTCTATTCCTGTTCATCTCCATCTCCCAACTCCTTTCTCTGCTTCATTTCCAAGACACTCTCAGTTCTTCTCCTCATCCCTTGTGTTTTCTTCCTTCTCTCAAGCATTTTCTGTTGAAACATTGGAAAGGGTTTCACTGGCACAGTCTCTCTGTGGTCTTTATTACCAGAAGAACAAGAAGCATAATCTCCTTTTTCACAGCTCCCTTTTTGTTGGACAAACTTTTGTATTTTTTTCTTTAGTATGTACTTCATCAAAAAATGATGTTGTCCCTCCAGGGAAAAATATTTTGAAGATGGCTGGGTACAGCAGTTTGAATCCTCATGCCTGCTTCTTGACATTCCCTGAATAATAGAATAAATTTACTCTTCTTCTGCCTGGTATACAATGAGAAGTCCTGCTCCACAAACTATTTGCTGTCTCCCACATTTAGTACTTTGTCCTACTGCCACAGCTTTGTTGGAATCAACTCCTTCTGCTGGTAAAATTGTATCTTTACTATTAAAGGTCTAGGTTGCTTTCTCATAGCCAGGTTTGGAGCATACATACAGTGTGCCCTATCAATTAACAGTTCCTGTTCTGGAATACTAGTCCAGCTGCGTATTTGTTCTTCCATACAATCCATGCAGTGGTTTCCCCTATGTGCTCTGTTCTCTAATTCTATTATTTTTTTAAACGTCTGTTCTTGTACAGTCTCATAGTCAGCCAGCCTTTTCCTCATTTCGACCTCTGAGTTCTGCAGTTTTATCACCTTATGTGAATATCTGTTTAAAGCTTCTTCCATTTTTTCCAGTTTTTTATTGAGTTAATATACTCTTTCAGTGTTTTGTTGAATTTAATTAGGTCTGTATTCAGTAGCCTTATACTTTCCTCTGGATTACTTGAAGTCATGCTTGGAGCTTGCAGTGCTATTTGCTGAACAGGTGTTAACACTTTTCAGTCTCTTTCCCCTTAACTTTTGTAGCCGAGTTTCCTTCAGGTCCTCTGCATTTCTATTTTCCTGGCATCCAGGTAAGTGCACTTATTAGCCAGTTACTGAAATTACTGAAATTTACACAGAAATTTAGGTACACTGTTTTTTTCTGCCAAGTTTCTGCTCTCACACTGGGAGAGCTAGAATTAAGCTGTTATTCAGTGTGCAGCCATCGTAGAAGTCCTAATGACAATTTTGTGAGGCAGAGTTGTTAAATAGTGTGTATTTTGTCATCTAATACTCAACTCAAAACTAAAACGTTACAAAGTCTTAAACAGTGCAAAAATAATGCATAACAGATGAAAACTAATAAGGTGCTTCTCCGAGTAATGATTTTTATGTTTGCATAAACTTTTAGGAAGAGATACTACAGTAAAAATCTGATACTGAAACCTAGTAGAATTTGTGGGTTTAAATCCACTGCTTACACTGATAAGATGGCAAAACCAAAGAATTAAAATCAGTAGCAGTACTTGTGTTAAAGATGAGTGCACTAGCCCCTTACAAAGTTAACTGTATTGACATGCAGCAGGAAGAGACTATTGACAAAAACAAAGCAGAGTGTTAGAGTCACAGGTGTGTTAGTTTGTAAGCTGATATATATACTGAGTACTCCTGTAATGCAAAATAAAGTCAAACAAGGTGCTGAAAACTGTGTATATGTGAAGGTACACCTGTCATTTAGCAGTAATACTCAGACTCCGCATAAAATTCAAAACACAAAGACACTGGAACACAGATGTGATGTATTGTAATTCATTTTATTGGACCAAAATAGGTTTTGCAATTACTTGAGCTTGAGATGGCATGAGATACAGTGCTTAAATATTCACTTGAACCTAGAAATGGAAGTACATAATTTATTTACAATTGGCTAAAAAAGAATACTTGAAAAATGCTAGTGTGGAAAAAAATGTGTATTTTCAGAGTACACCTCTGATAAGATTGTGTGTGTGTGTGTTCACCTCTGACGGTGTGTGTGTGTGTGTGTGTGTGTGTGTGTGTGTGTGTGTTAGTGAGAAAGACAGAGAAAAACTAGAAGACAAGACATGGTTCATGCCATGCTATAAAAATCAAAGTTTGGTGTGTTACATTAGAGTTAGTGTTTATTTAACAGAGAAGATAACACTCAGAGAGATTGCTCTAACTTTTAATTAGGTAGTAAATCTCAAAACAAGAAATGTGTAGGAAGATTTGTTAAATTCAGAGAAGGAAAATAGGAAGTTATAACTTGTAAGTTGTTAATCTGTCTAAACAAGCAACAATTTCTTGAGATATATGTTTTAGTTAACAGAAAATATGAATTCACAATTGTATCCATTTCATAATGATGAGAAATGTAGGAACTAGTAAGAGAATAAGATACAGGGTTGGAATTAATTAATGTATGCAGTTAATACACTACACAGGCTGTGGTTTGACTAACCGATAGAAAAAGAGAGAGAGAGAGTGAATTAAAAAAAAGTTTTTTTACATCAGTCAAAAGTTGTGAAGAACAACCAGACTGGATAGATTTTTCTTACACTATAAAAACTTTCTGAACATTAATGCCTTACTGACTGTTAATTTTTTGGTTACTGTTGTTCTACCTGAATTGTTTCCTTTTCTGGGAGTAACTACTGTCTTATGAATAAAACACAGGGGCAAAAGCATAGACTTCAGTAATCACAAAAGTTATTGATAATATTCATCATAAGTCATGCATTACCAGAAAAAGAAAGAGAAGAAAAAAACTGATTGCTCGCTAGTATATTTGTGTTCACTGTTAGTTGTTCAAAAGGAAAAGTTAGGTACTATAGTGTTTCTTAAAACAATTTTCCAGGTTCAAACCAATGATTGTCAGATTGAAGAATCAGATTAACTTAATCTTCATTATTGTTTTTCCCAAAGGTATATGGAAATGCCCTCGAAGAACCATACACATCCTATCTGATACAAAATGATCAGACTGAGAAGAATGTGCTGACACTGGCTTGTCAGTCATTTTATTTTTAACTGTGTGTCTCTGGACACCTCATCCTAAGTCTGGGTGTCTGGCCTGTCTCTCCTATGTAACCTGTCTCGGACATTACTGCATTTGGTTAGATAAGCCACATTTTTGGAAGTTTTTTTCTTCCACAAAATTCAGAGAAAGTGGTGCAGCAGTTAGCGTTGCCACCTCACAGCAAGAAGTATGCATGTCCTCCCTGTGTTTGCTGTAGTTTCCTCTCACATTCCAAAGACATGCGATAAGTGGACTGGACACTCTGAATTGGCCATAGATGAGTGTGCATGTAAGTGTGTGATATGGAAGAACAGCTGTGTCAGGGCTGCCACAGGTGGTGTGAAACTTGGCTCTAGATTGTCACTGTTGAAGTGACACCCCGACCGCATGTACAAAAATGGGAAAAGTGGTTGTAGATGGATAGATGGAAAATTCAAAGTGATACCGAAAATGTAAACACTGTGTTTACTAAACTGGTTATTGTGGAAAAGGGTATTAAGACGTTAAACATAGTATGTGATACATTTCATTGAACAACGTAAAAAAATGGTTGATATAAGGAAGACATAGTAGTATGGTTGAAAGTCTAATTAATCTAGGAAATAAATTGTATATAAAAACCTTTTCTTTGTTTTGAGAGACATATAAGAAAAGTTGGACTGAAATCCATTTGGCTGTTGAATGCTTGCAAAGTTGTAAAGAATAAATATGGCAAGAATTGCAAACTGACCTGTTTTTTTTAATAATCACAATATAAGAGGACATAACAGAAATACAAAATGAAGTTCTGCGTAGTGTTGAAATTGCAGAATCTTGGGTGTTTAAATTATCTCTGAGTTGGTTCTTGGTTTGGGAAAGCAGCTTGATTCTCTGATAATGGACCGAGTAAGGTTTCAAAGAGATTTGACCTCTTTAATGGAGGTAATCATGGATATGCAAAAGGCTACTGAAAACATTTTAACAAAGCAACCACCAGAAGGTGCTGTTGGTGTGAAACTTACTTGAAAAGTTCATCTGGAAATACTGTTAAAAAGAGAGCTGACAAATGCAAAAAAGTATGGTTTTGATTTTTCAGAAAGATCTGATAGCTAGCTGCCTTGTGCATTTAGAAAGTAAAATATGCAAAAGATGGTTTGAAGAAGGCTTTGGATGTTCACAAGTCAGTGTCTGTCTGAGGTCTCTAAACAAGTTTGGATTGTAAGTGATTTTTCCCCATACCACCAGCTGCTGTCTTCATGTCTCCCTTGCTAGCTGTATGTAGTCCTGTCCTCCCATTTTTTAAGGCAGGCTGTCCAGTGTCTTCATGCCAGGAGGGTCTCACTTTTAGGAGAGTTCCTGTACATGAAGTGCCTTTTACCATGTGCAGGCTCTAAGTCAGCATTTGTTGGTATTGTGGTGTGTGTGGGACACTCCAGGCTGGAGTCCGCCTTGGTCAGGCATTTTCCTCTGTATGTTAATTCCTTTCCGCAGTGTGCCACCATCAGCATCAGACTATGTGGGCAATGGAGAGTAGCTCTGAGCATGTGTTCCCACATCGGGTACATGGGCTGTACATGCCCTGTCTAACCTACTACCCACTTAGTCCCAGCAGTCATCTTTCTGATGTCTGGTGTTAGGACAGACATGATCATCCTTCCTGCTTTACTATCAAGCACCAGAACTGCTATTTGCACTCTGGTTGCAGTATTTCTTCTGACTCTGTGATGGAGGAATTGTCTTTCTCTGACACAGCTGGCAGTTATTTCAGTGGGAACCAAAGGAAATTTTAGAGACTTAGCATTGATACCATGACTTGTTACTATTAAATTTCTGGAACCAGTAGCTATCCCTCAAGTTTTAACAGCTTTAGAGGATAACTTTAATTTGACAAGCAGCTCTCCATATGGACAGCTCCCAGCCTCTAGAAAATCTGACAAATTATACAAAATCCCTCAGTCTCAGTTTTTTAGAAATCTTAAGAGTAGATCCATTCGTAATTTCCCTTTTAAAATAAACTAGTTCAAAGCACCTTATGACTTCTAATACTATTCCTTTCTATAAGGATGGTAGAGCCTTTGATAGTTAGAAAGAAGGTATGTACTACTTTGGTCTTCCGAGCAGTCAGCTCTCAAGCCCACTTGTCACAACTCCTTTTGGCCATGTGAAGTTAATTGCCTTATTCTTCTGTGACACAAGTGACCAAACGGTATACATTCATTACCTCATACGGAGGTTGTACGAGTCGCAAAAGTGCGAAAGTACAACCTCCAGATTTCCTGAATGCCGAAAAAAAAGGTGCAAATTTCAAATGAAGTTGGCATTTTGGGTGCAGATTGCACTATAGCGAGGATTGGGAAATGACTCCTTTCCCTCATTGTAGTGTGATCTCTGAGTTTGTATGTTAAAGTAGGGGGGGTGTGGGGGGCTTTCCCCCCTGCATAACGCTGTATGTAAATATTTCGATTCCGAAAATGGTTGAATCTCGTTTTCGAGATTACCATTTTCAAAATCTTGGTATGTTCGGAGTGTTGTGATTCGACATTTAAAGTCGCACAACCGTACGACTGCCAAAATGTATTTCGAGGAAATGAATGCATACCGAACAAACACCCTCTTAGATGCACCTGTAATGTTGCTGATGCTGTTTTCAGAGCTGCAGCCACTGGGCCTGTTATATGCATATTTACTTAGTTGCACGCATAAAAAGAAGATGCTAAATTCAGTTCTGGAAAAAGTTGTTTTGTTTGGAACTTCCTTTACTGATATTCTCAAGAAATTTGAGGAGAGGGAAAGTTAATACAAAGGGTTTAAATACTGTATCGTAAAATATAACAGGAATGTCCCTTGTAGCCAAGGTCACTTTTACAGGAAGTCTTTTAAACAGTTTCAACAAAAGACAAGTAAACCAATTCTTTAAAAACTGGTGACAATGGCAGTTCCAGAAAGAAAGGGGGAGCTTTTCAAACCTAAGGAAAGTCCAAGAAAGGAAACTGACTATGCCCCCATACAGCTTCCTCCCCCTCCTCACTTTTGGGGGTCCTATAAATCTTTGTCTGGGTCTTTTTACTCACTTATCTCTGGCACCAGGTTATTTCACACTGTAGGGTTCTAAGGATAGGAAGGATACAGATGGCAGTGGTACTTCCTTCCTTCTTTTCTGTGAATTCTGTTTCATCCTGTCAACCAGTCCTCCAGTTCCTGCTATGCTAGACCAAATGCCTTATCGTGCTGTAATAGAAACTGTACCAGTAGAACAAAAAAGGAGAATGATCTTATTCAAAGATATTCCTAACATGTTAGAAAAAAGGAACTTGGAAGTTGGTGTTACACCTTTCCTTTCTAAATCTACATTCCAAAGTTCAAAAGGCTTTCCCTACAGTCTCCGTTACCTCTCATTCTTCCACTGATTTTTCTAGTTACCCTGGACTTAAAGGAGGCCTCATATCATATTGCAGTTCACAGAAACTTGGATGCCACCAATGCAAAGAAAGATGCTGACATATCTGTCTAGGGACTGGCTTTGTCACTAGTGGCACAGTCCCTCTTGGTTGCTTACGGCTTTATTGAGAGAGATGATTAACTCTGGTTTCTCCATGATCACTACTCAGCATTTGTGTAGGGCCATAATACAGAGACAGGCTAGGCTGGTCAGGTTTTTGCATTGTCTTAAGATCTACGGAAGTGCACAAGCCAGATGTGCAACATTATGGATGTGGCATATGGAGTTTATCTGCAGCAGATGAACTTGTGCAGTTGCACATGCCCTCGCATTTCCTGTGGCCAGTCCTCCTCTGCCTTTGGTAGAAAGGCCCACTCTGTGAAAAGGGCAGTTTCTAGGACTATAGCACCAATGCATCCACACCACCATCCAGTGTTGAGAGCACTGTGGGACAACATGGATGTACACATACTCAGGGTGCTTATGCAGAGACCACCAGCAGCACAAGCTGCTGTTCATGGTCATGGAGCACTCTGACCTCTGTGCCTCCTGTAGATCATGCATGTGACCTTCCTAGGGAAGGCTGCCTCTGTGAACAGTGATATGTATGGCCAGCTCCAATATCTCCTTTGTGTGCCTTGAACCTTTTCACCAGACCCGAAAGCAGTCAGAGGAATTTTATCTGTAGTGGTTCAAAATTTATATGTTTGGAGTTAGAGATACTATATTTTTAAAAAATATTGGTGGCAGCCTTTACTTTTGATAAAGTTGTAGTTACTGGGGCAATTCCATGCTTGTTTGAAAAAAGTTATTTTGACTTGCATTGATTGGTCCATTACTGTTAGAAGAAAAAATTCAAGCGAGTCACATCTGCCTCAGGTGATGAAAATTTCCTTTATTAACTGCTAACCAGATTACAGCAACATGTTGGCCAAGATGATCTCAATCTGATCAGCTTGGTTACTGACATCAACTTTTATACTTTCCTGTTACTAGCCAAAATAGCTCTTGTTACATTTCTAACAGTTGACAATTGGCTGTGAAAAACATCTAGGATCACAATTTACCTCAGAAAAAAATGCTTTACCTCAAAACCACAGCTAGTGTAGAATGTTTACCTCAAAACCACAGTTAGTGTAGAACGTTTACCTCAAAACCACTGTTAGTGTAGAATACTTAGTTCAACAGTGATAGCTGGAATTTTCCAGAGCCTGCCTCAGTAGAAAACAGAGGTTATTCAAGTTCATAAGCAAACTACATCTATCATAGATAAAGCCCATCTTTAATAAACATGGTTCAATGACCTTTTCTTACCAACACTTCAGCAAATAGCATATTCATTTTGCTAGATGGGAGAAAGAGACAAATAATAGTATGTTTTAAACTTTTTCTCTTAACATTTCCCCCCTCAAAACACTTTTATTTGTCTTTTTATTTCAGCAATATATGGTAAAAACTTAAGCTTTTCTTTGCACACATTACTTCATTTGCAAGACAAACTTTTAAACTTCAAAACATTTGCAAAAGTCACATTTCAATGTATTCACTTTCACCAGTCTGTTGCAACTGCTGGCACATCGTTTTCATAACAGCAGTATCAACCAGTCTTTGTAGAAGACCTCTGATACAGGGTATACAACAGCAACCACATACCACCACGATAGCCACAGCGACTCTGACGGACACCAGGAAACTGCTGATGAGATGACTCCATTTTCCAAACCACGCTTGTAGAAAGTCTGTGAAGGGATTGTTTACCCCAGAGTTCTCTGCCAATTCTTCGGATAACATCTCCAAACCTTTCAAAGCTCGAGTGATGCTCCCATCAGGGGCAGTGTTATTCGGAATATATGTACAACAGAAAGTCCCAAACATCTTGCAAACTCCTCCTTCTTTGGCCAGGAGCATATCCAACGCAATTCGATTCTGCCATGCCACCTGCGAAGTGGCCTCCAGTTGTTCAGCAATACCTTTCAGTGCATCTTTGGTATAGTTCACAAAACGCTGCTGGTTATAGTAAATGTAGTTGATCCAGTCCACATTCTTATTGGGTTGAATCCAGACAAAGATGGATGCAAAACCAGCCGCTATTTGGTTTATTGCTTTGTATTCATCAGGCACGCCTCTTGGTACGCCAATGCTATCGCTGTAGACACTGCTATCAAAGGATTGCTTCGGTGCCTCCCTTTTTCTCTTGTTCAACCACCTCGACTTTATTTCAGGTTCTCTTATGAAATTGCTTGCTGGAACTGGGAAAATGTAGAATGGCAGAATTAACTTTGTAAGTGCACAAGTTCCCTTCCAGGGAATCGTAAGCCTTGATCTGAGTTTGTTGTCTCCACATAACCACCATACGTCTGCCAAACTATGAGTTTGGTTCTCCAGAAATGGATTCCCATTGCCATTCACAGTAACATTGCAATAATTCTGTCCCATATTGCCATAATTCTTTCCTGTGCCATCTCTGGAAATGCACTTATACGCACCTGGATAAGAGATTACTGTAGGCGGTTTCTCAACTTTGCTTATGACTGGAAAACGCTGGGTTACATCTTTGCATTTATCTTCGGTTTTGTTGAAGAATAACTTTAACAGACACATCCGATTACCTTCAGCTTGCATCAATGGGACTGTCGCTAGTTGCTGTTTACCCTCAGCACAAGAAACACAGTTCTCACGATGTGCCTCTCGGGTACTATATCTAACCCAAGATAACCATTTATTATGGTGTACAAATCCCGTCTCGAGTAACAACTGTTCTTCCTCTGTGAAGGCAAAATCTGCTTTACTTGTAGCATTTTTAAGGCTTTGCACTTTAAGTTGGAGGGTCTCCAAAGGATCAGTTCCAATTGGAAGAGACACTCAGATTCCATAAACTCCTGAATCACTTTCTTGTGGTGACACAA
This sequence comes from Protopterus annectens, assembly GCF_019279795.1. NCBI lineage: Eukaryota > Metazoa > Chordata > Ceratodontiformes > Protopteridae > Protopterus > Protopterus annectens. The sequence continues at coordinate 972,001,809 of NC_056744.1, forward strand.
TGGTTATAGTAATCACTTCAGTACCTTGGAAACGCGCAATTTTTATTCTTTGTTGCCTGCTCTTATCTTTCTCCGGTATTACTGCACCACTTGTTTCCCATCCATTCACATTTGCTGACCACCAAACATTTGACCAGAATGTACAGTCCCTATTGCACAAGTATTTTTCAAGAGTCGGGAAATCATTACTGTTCCATTTAGCACAGTCCAAAATTCCTTCACAAAGTTCTACCTTGAACATAGTAGTAGCACCTGTTTGCACCTGCAGCACCACCATTCCTTTTTCTCTCACAACTGTTCCTTCTCGTATGGACATATTTACTTTCGCCACCAAAATCATCATCACATAACAGTTCAAGTACCAGTTGAACATAGCCATCCTTCCTTTGTAGTCCGACTTTGCGTTCAGGGGTCCGATGGAGTCTGACCAACATCAATGGTAGAAGGAAAAGTCTTAAGTTTTTTACAGTGGGTGATATGAACCCACGAAGTCCTCTCTGCGGTCTTTACAGCCGTAGGTGTTGAGATAAGTACTTGATATGGGCCTTCCCACCTGGGGGACGACCAGTTCTTTCTCTTCACAATTCGGATCCACACCCAGTCCCCTGGTGCCACGCTTAACAAGGTTTCACTTCTGGAATCTGCAAAGGAGTCATTGGTTACAAGTGACTTGACATTTAGCAGCTTCTTCATATAATCCGCCAGATCCTCACCCCCCTCACGTTCTGCTGGCAACAATCCTTGCCACTGCGGGACGTAATATGGTCCCCAAACAAAAGTTCAAATGGTGTAAGTCCTTTGTAGGAGGGTGAGATTCGCATGTACATGAGTGCCAATGGAAGGCACGCAGTCCAGGATCTATGCGTTTCTGCCATCAGTTTGCGGAGCTTACTTTTCAGGACACCATTGTGTCTCTCCACCAGTCCAGCTGACTGCGGATGGTAAGCACAATGGTACTTGAGATCAATTTGAAACACTTGACCCAACTTCTGAACAATCTGGTTAACAAAATGAGACCCATTATCACTGTAAATGCGTCTTGGTAAACCAAATCGGGGAATTATTTCTGTAGTCAAAAGCTTAGCTACTGTGTGTGCATCAGGATGTTTTACTGGAAAAGCTTCTACCCACTTAGAAAAAGCATCAATTATGACTAGACAAAACTTTTTTCCCTCTGAGGGTGTCAACTCAATAAAGTCCATACAGAGTGTATGGAATGGATATGGAGGGGTAGGGAATGCCTGCTGAGATTTCTTAACTCCCCCCTGAGCATGATACTTTGCACATAATAAACAAGATAAACAGAATTGCTTTGCATAAGTTGAAAACCCCTTACACCAAAACACTTTAGACACTATTTGAACCATTGTCTGTACTCCTACATGGGCAGGTCCATGGCTAACCAATGCAGCATACCTAAAAAGGTTTGAGGGTAATACCATTTTGCCATCTGATGCCCTATACAACCCATCCTGTTGGGTAATACCATATTTCACCCAACGGATGTTTTTCCTTCTGTGTTGTCAATGTTTGCATTACTTTTAGTGTCTCTAAGTCTGAGTTTTCCGGGCTCTAAATCATTGTCATGTAAAAGCAAATCATTTTCTTGAGCTGCCTTTTTTGCAATCATATCAGCAAAAGCATTTCCCCTGGAGACAGGATCTTTTTTGTTAGTATGTGCGGAACATTTGCATATCGCTATCTGGAGTGGTAATTGCACTGCATCTAACAACGGTAAAATTAAATCTCTGTGATTTATTGGTTTGCCTGTCGCAGTAACCATTCCTCTATTCTTCCATTGTTGAGCGAAAACATGTACAGTGGAGAAAGCATAATGACTTTCTGTATAAATTGTCACTTTTTTACCCTCCCTTAAGGTACAAGCTTGAGTCAAAGCCACTAACTCAGCTGCTTGGGCAGAATAAATGTTTGACAATCCTTTTGCTTCCAAAACTTCAGTTTCTGTGGTGACTGCATACCCTACTAGTGTTTTTCCTACAGTGTCTTTCTTTGCTGAACCATCTACAAACAAAACAAGATCAGAATCTACCAACGGAATATCCGTTAAATCTGGTCGGGGAAGTACTTTGTCACGAATGCTCTCTAAACAAACGTGTGGAGTACCTTCTTCTGGAGTCGGCAAAAGTATCGCCGGATTAAGAGTAGTACATCTTTCTATGGTCATATGTGGCTGTGTCAGCAGTACTGTCATACATGACAAATGTCGACTAGGAGATAAAAAGGTTATCTTATCTTGCAAAAGTATAGTAGCTACTGAATGTGAAACTCACAATTTTAATGGGTGGAACAAAACCAATGATGCTGAGGCTTGCACTGCCATGGCGGCTGCCACTACAGCTTGAGCACAATGCGGCAATGCCCTTGCAACAGGATCTAATCTGGAGGAATAAAAAGCTGTCGGTCTCTGTTTATCCCCATGTACTTGTACCAGAACCGAAGTCATATATCCTCCCTTACAATCAATCATTTGTACAAACTGCTTAGAATAGTTCGGAAAACCCAAAACAGAGGATCCTGCTATCAATTGCTTAATTCTATTAAATGCTTGTATTGCCTTATCTGTCCACTGTATATTACTTTTAGCTGCCATGGGAGTGTCATAGATCAGTGCGGTCAATGGCCCTACTTCTTCAGCATAATTAGGAATCCAACTTGTACAAAAATTAGTCACACCTAAAAACGACATCATCTCCTGCTTAGTCATAGGCATAAGTGCTTCAAGAATTGCTTGTTTTCTTGTATTTTCCAATTGTCTACCTTCCTGCGAGACTAAATAATCCAAGTACTTGTGCTTTCCACAATTGTAACTTTTCTTTATTTACTTTGTCTTTGCTCAGCTAAAAAACTAAGAAGGACTAGGGTATCCTTTTTACAACTTTCCTGCGTGGGTGAGGCCAATAAAATATCATCTACGTACAACAGGACCTGGCTTCCCTCTGGGGGAACAAACTGAGCTAAATTCGCAGCCATTTCTTGTGCGAATATTGTCGGACTCTTACAATAACCCTGTGGCAATCTGGTGTATGTGTATCTTTTACTTTGGAAAGTGAATGCAAACCAAAATCTACTCTCCTTGTGTAGTGGTATGGAGAAAAAATCATTGCTTATATCTATGACAGAAAAATATCTGTGCTGAGGTAGTAAATCATTAAGTAATGTATAGGGGTCAGGGACCACCGGTGCTCTTGGGATCACAACTGAATTTACTGCTTGTAAATCCTGAGCCAACCTCCATGACCCATCCGGTTTCTTTACAGGAAACAACGGAGTATTGCAGGGTGAATCTGGGCATTCAACAAGAATTCCTACCTGTTTTAGCTGTTCAATAACTGGTTTAATTCCTTCCTCTGCTTGCTTACTTAGTGGATATTGGTGCTTACGAGGTCTAAAACCTGACTTTGGAGTTATACAAACTTCACCTGCTGTTTTCATTAATCCTACATCTCCTTTACCTTTTGACCATAAATCTACAGGCAAGGCACTTAATGCACTATCTTCCTCTTGAGTTAGGAGGATTTGTCATGCCATTTCTGTTTTGTCATCCCTGAGGTGCACACTTGGTCGTGCCCAAGTCACCCAATTTAATCTTTGTACCTGGATCTGTTGATCTTTCAACTGACTTTCAGACATTGTGTTCCAAATCGTTACCTTTTTCGCCAAATCTACCCAATGTGTCCCCACTGCTTTAGTAACTGAGATATGTGGGCTATAACTTGAGCGATATAAAGAACTCATTTCCTTAGTCAAAGTACAGGTTACTACTGTATTACCTTGCGTATCCCAAAACATATCATTCAAAATTATCCTTGCACACTTGTGCTTAAAGAATTATTTTTCAAATTCTTTGTCCAGACCAAGGGCCTTATAGAACATTGTACAATGTAAGTGCACCGCAACCTGCGGTGACCCACTCCTAGATTTACTTAGAGCTAGATTGAGTATCAACCCTCCCCGGGCCGTCTGAAATTATCCGGACCAAGGGCCTTATAGAACATTACAATGTAAGTGCGCCGCAACCTGCGGTGACCCGCTCCTAGATTTACTTAAAGCTAGATTGATCAACTCTGTATCAACCCTCCCCGGGCCATCTGAAATCAAGTCTAGGCTATACCAGTAAAACAAGTCTTGTACTCCCTGTACTACTAAGCCATCCGCTAACCTTTTTGCCTCAATACCCTTAGGTGTGGGAATTGCCGCTATTCCAAACACATGCATCAAATCTCTTCCTAGCAAATTAACTGGACAAACATTTGATATAATTACCCTACACCTAACAGTTTGGTTTGTTTGCGGATCTCTGAACAGTAGAGGATGAGACAGTGGTTCCTTATAAATTTTCCCGTTTGCCACTTTTACAAGGACAAACTCATCTGTTTCGCAGTTCGGAGGCAGAACTGCTGGACCCAAAAGTGTACGCGATGCACCTGAATCACATAAAAACTCCACCTTTTGTCCCTCAACCAAAAACTCTATCATAGGTTTCTGATCTAGATGCATAGCAATACCCAAATTTGCCAGGTTTATGACTTCACAGTCACAATCCCGCCCTTCCATTAGAGTGTTTCTGACATTCATCGTAGAGAGTGTCTCCCTCTTCACTATCCCCATAATGAAGATGGCGCCTTTCTTTACTATCATATAGTCATGCTGAGCCCTTGTTCGTAAGCTGTGGGGGATGTTGCCACTCTTCATAGTCGGCAGCGAAGTGCCCACGTCTACCGCATTTAAAACATTCTCCACGTTTTAACCTTTCCCTATAGCCTGAATGTCCACCCGGTTCATTTAACGTGTCCCATTGTGGGCCCCCACGTTTTTTTTACGCCACCACGGCGCCCTTGCCCCCTTTGGTCCTGTACTAAGAATATACCACCATCATCCCCTACTGCCAACACTTGTACTGTCTTTTTCTTTTTTAGATTAAAATGTCGCTCAGCATGTCGTGCATATTCAAACAAAGGTTGCAGTCTACATGTTCTATGAACTACCATGTGCTTAGTAATAAAACTACTTATCGGAGCCTTACAACCTTTAAGAAAAGCATTCTTTAATTGCTGTTCATACGGACTATCATTAGTCTGATCCTGCGGAATCATCATTCCACAATGGTTATTGAACACTTCTGTCAATCTTACAATATAATGATCTACAGATTCATCATCATGTTGAATGCACTGATTTATTACTGTCCAATCTGCTCTTGGACGCCACTTAAAATTCTCTTTAACAGATCAGTGACTCGTGTGTCTAACACCCCAGAATTATGCTTTAATGTAGTGCCGTCATCTGCCTTACATGTCCAAGTACCACAAACTAAGTGCCAATCTGGACCTAAGATTTGTCGCACTACTTGTTCTACTTCTAAAACATTTAAATGATAACTTAAACGCATACCAACTATGTCCTCAGAAAACTTTTGAAAATTAACCTTGGGGTGAGGAATACCATCTGTAGCTCGTTTTATATCCTCTCTAGCCCAGGGACGATAAACTAAAATAGTTGGTTCTTGTCCAACATCTCCTGCTTGTGGGTTTGCAACTTGTATTAAGGGAAGAGCTTCTGAATGGTCAGAAAGTTTAATAGCCCAATGTCCTTGCCCTGCTGGTCCTGATCTTAACTGCATAGGTTGGTCTACCTGTTGCAAAGCAACCTTAGGTACTACAGGAATTTGTGGGTAAATTGGAGGGGTCACAACATTTCCTTGAGCAGCTAATAACCCACCCTGCTGTACAGATCCCACATCTTCAGACTGATATTGAAGAGGTTCCCCCGGTATGGCAGCAGCAATTTCACCATACGGTGGGGCGGTTTCCTGACTTTGTACTGCACAAACTGTGTGCTCATCCTCCTTATCTAAAAATAAAGCTACTTTTCCACTTGGCACCAGTGATCCCTTTTGATTTATTTTCTCTTTTTCCTGACACTGTTTTTTCTTTTATAGCTCGTTTATTTGCTTCTTCTAACCATTTTTGTGCTTGGGGAAATCCCAATTGTCTTTGCTTTTTAGTTCTAGTTCCTGCATCCTTTTTCAAATCTCTAACCAATTTTGCACAGGCATTCTTATTCAGTGTACCATCAAAATCATATTTCAACTTCCACTTCTTAAAAATTTGACATTATTTTTGTTTAAACTTTTCATATACTTAGCATCAACATTTAAACAGGCATCACTCTCACACTTGCAGCAACTTGAACCCATGTTTTCCTAGATTTCTTATTTTAGGACTGTATATTTTAGGACTGCATTTCTTATTTCAGGACTGTATATTTTAGGACTGCATCAAAATTATTTTTACAGGGCTTATTACAAAATGAGGCTATCTTAATGGGGATCCTAACAAAATAACAGGTAATCCTAACAAAATCAACTCAACAATTATTCCTACCCACCCTTAACTAAAAATAAAACCCTTAACTAAAAATAAAACTCCTGTCGACAAGGTTAGATTAAATTAAAAGAAAAAAGGTATTTTCATCCTACCTGAACCAGTTGAGACTCCGTTTCCCCTTTTTGGTTCGGAAACAGTCCGTCAGATAGGGATCAGAGAGCGGCCGGCCTCTTTCCAACGACAAATCAGTCGGAGGGCTTTCCGTCGAGAGAATCTTAAGATAAGAAACCCTCACCTGCGCAGGTTTTTCGGTCTCTCTGTCGGTCTGATCCATATCTTTGTAGAGGTTTCAGGTCCGAAGGACCAAAATCTCAAGAGAAAAAATTCAAGCGAGTCACATCTGCCTCGGGTGATGAAAATTTCCTTTATTAACTGCTAACCAGATTACAGCAACATGTTGGCCAAGATGATCTCAATCTGATCAGCTTGGTTACTGACATCAACTTTTATACTTTCCTGTTACTAGCCAAAATAGCTCTTGTTACATTTCTAACAGTTGACAGTTGGCTATGAAAAACATCTAGAATCACAATTTACCTCAGAAAAGAATGCTTTACCTCAAAACCACAGCTAGTGTAGAATGTTTACCTCAAAACCACAGTTAGTGTAGAACGTTTACCTCAAAACCACAGTTAGTGTAGAATACTTAGTTCAACAGTGATAGCTGGAATTTTCCAGAGCCTGCCTCAGTAGAAAACAGAGGTTTTTCAAGTTCATAAGCAAACTACATCTATCATAGATAAAGCCCATCTTTAATAAACATGGTTCAATGACCTTTTCTTACCAACACTTCAGCAAATAGCATATTCATTTTGCTAGATGGGAGAAAGAGACAAATAATAGTATGTTTTAAACTTTTTCTCTTAACAATTACTGCACTTGTGCAGGAGGAAGAGTGAGAGACAGACTGAGATAGTGAGAGAGAGAGGAGGGATGTATCAAGACACGAGTAAGTGTGCAATGTTTTTATCAATGAGGAATATGAGTAATGTTGTACTAAGGGTCACATCCTTAGTTCATAACAGCAGTTATATAACTTATCCATCCCATTATGTACTAATGGCATTTCAGTAGGCATAGATGATGGTCATATAGAGCATTTGCTCTAAATATTCCACATTGCATCTTAAACTGCAAGATCAATGAGCTTCTGACTAAATGCAGCCAGTATAGCTACATTGGATAATAAGGTGAAGAATAAAAATATCTTATCAGTGCTGACACAGTGTATTCTGTGGCTTCTAGAAATATAAGCACTCGCTATATTGACATATGGCTGAAGTACTAAAGAAAATGTGCGCTGCTTCAAGGCATGTTTAATGTACTGTGCACTAAAAGTAGTTTAAGATTAAAATGACCATGTACTGTATGAGAAAAATGCACTTGAATGAGGTGATAACTGCAGTAGGTTTGGGCTAACAGTGGAATGGATGTTGTTGGTCAGGTAAGAGTAGTCACCACATGCAGCTGCTACTGTGCTACACATGAACAGCAGCTACAGCTTTAAATAATAAGCAGAAGTTTTTGGTCCGTACACAAATGCATGCAATTGCCTTCAGCTGTGTTTAAGCTGCTTTAGATGAAGGGATTAGTACAATATAGCAATGAATGAAATATGGAAGCACTGTAAAGACATCCATTGTGTGTGTCTAAAGAGATGAGTGGCATTATTTATAGTACAAGCTAGCTCGCAGAACTATAAATATTTGCAGAGAAAGCAACAAAGTTAGCAGTAGTTGCTAGGATAACACAGTTTAAACAGAGGTGGGCAGTAATAATAAGTTAGCTGTACCCAGTGAAACAGAAGTAAGCAATAGTCAAGCAACAGTACATGAAATCAAGTCATTGTTCAGCATCAGTCTCGAGTCCCATTGTTAGCAAAAAAACACTGTCAAAGTTAGCAGTAGAATGAAAGTAATCATAAGCAGTGCATTTTAGCAAAGTAAGTAATCCAGGAAACCATATGCGTAGATGTCTAAACATTGTGACATGTTTGGCAAACAAAAGGTTCAGCAGTTACCTCCAAATAACACTTATTGCTGGTAGAGGGGAGGGAGCTTAGACTGCTGTCCTTACTGAGATAAGTGGTTTACTGAATATGCAAGCAGGTAAGCTGCAGCTCTAAGGTGGATATCTTTCTGAAATACAACTTCATGTGGAATCTTCTTAGTTCAAATATCATGTTTACACTATAGCAAAGTTCTGCATATTTATTTATTTATTTATTTATTTAACATTTGTTGACTGGAAAGTCTGACTAGGACAGAGCATATTTTAAGCGGAGGCCCGGGAAGAAACGCTCCAGATGAATAACTTTGGAATGTGGGAGGAAATTGATGCGAATGCAGGGAGGACATGCAGACTCCACAGAGAAGGCACCTCAACCAAGAATCGAACTGGAGAACCTTTTGCTGTGAGGTGACAACATTAACCACTGCACCACAGCACAGCCGAACACTTGCACATGCTCGATATTTGCACAGAATCTTGCAGTATTTCAGTAATTATCAATAAGTAAAAGAAATCACTGTTCTCTTTAAGTGAAAAGGAAGAAGAAAAAAGGAAGAAAAGGAATATAGTACATTATTAGTGCATAAACCTAAAAGTAAAAACAAAAAAAGATCAGTGTGAGAAAGAGGTGTAGCCCACACTTGCTCCTCTTCAAGTGTTGTGCTGCAGCTGAGTGGGTTAAAGAAAGAATCAGGGGAGCTGAGGGGGATAGACAAGTCATGGGAAACATGCATAAGTGTGAGGGCTGCTTGGAGGTAACTTGTGGGTGAGAGACAGTATTTGAAATCGGGGGGGGGGGGGTCCTTCCCAGTATGACAGAACAGTCAGATTAACTTGGGTCCCAGTGGTTTACAGTTCTAGATTTTGAGTTAGAAGTGTTTCTTACTTTGATAATGTTTCAGCTTGTCTTTCAGGCTGCAACAGAAGAATGCATTTTACTTTTTTCTCTTATTTTTCCATGGAAGCAAGCTGATAATAGGGCAATACAAAGCACTGGTTTCTTCAAGGCTAAAAGTTAATGATTTCTGAAAACATTCAAGTAGTTTTCACATCTGTGTGGGGGGAATAAAGACAAAAAAAAAAAAAAAAAAAAGAACAGATGCCAATTAGTGACAGCAGAAGCAAAGGCAGTAACCTGTGTCTTAGCATGGATAACCTCAGTTTCAGATTAAGTTTAAGTAGGGTCTGTGTTACCAGCTGTCTATTTAGTACAAATGTGCCTGTTAGGAGGGATATATGTCATTATTTGAAGATGTGTAGATATTTAAGTGCCTTTGTATTAAGTTAATAGGTTCTGGGGGGATTCTGGGAAGTGTGCTTGGCATTTTGTTTGGGTTTTTTTTATTAAAACAAAATATTGTGTAAAATGTGACATAGGTCTAGTATTGATGAGAAAAAAAAACTGTATAAAGGATTAACCTGCCAAACATTAATGAATACATGTATCACAAAAGCTGGAATTGGACATTAAAACAGCTGCCATATATAAGAGGTGGGAATAATAACTTCTTACCATAATGGCAACACTTTCCATCTTATCTTGTAATGTAAATGGTCTCAAGTATGGATAAAAAGGAAATAATACTCGATATTTAATTGTATCAAGAAATGCTTTGTGCAAATAGCAATACTACAGGAGACACATCTGGAAAGAAGTGAGCATGTGAATTTGACAAAAAAGGATTTCTGCATAGATATTCTGCAGAATACCATGGACAAAGGAAAAGAAAAGTACTTTTTTAATTGCTAGTGGAGCTCCAGTAGTGATAGAATAGGAAAAAGAAGATAGTAATGGAAGTTTTGTAGTAGAAGGAATACTGGCAAAAGTGAGGATTACACTGACATGTATTTATATTCCATTGTTGTTTTGAGCTTAAAAAAATTGCGAGAAATAATCAGCTTTCAGCAGAGGATATTACTTTTAGGTGGGGACTGGAATTTGATTTGCAACAATAGGGATGTGTCTGTGTGGCCTAGAAGGGGAAATATAACAAAAGAGGGTAGATTTCTGAAAAAAAAACTATGAAAATATTTGGTATGAAATATGTGAATTCAGTAGCAGAATCCCTGAGAGAATTTACATATTCTTCCCCAAGGTACAGTAATACAGGGCGTAAGTAAAATGTCCTACGCAGACCACCTCAAGGCCCTATCCCTGTATTCTGTCTCCTACAGGCTTTTGAGAAGAGATCTATGTCTGGCATACAGGACATTGTCAGACCCCTCTCTGATGGACTTCCTGCATATTCACAATGCAAACCGCACCAGAATTACCCATTCTAAAGACTTAAACCTTGCCTGTGATATAAATAGGACCTGCTGGAGAGAGAGGTATGTATCCTAGAGGCTACCGCGTCTATAGAACAGGCTCCCCATCCATGTGAAGCATAGTTCCTCCCTTACCCAGTTCAAGAGCAACTTGGACAATTGGATGGGAAATTCATCCCTGGTTTGGCACCTGTGTCTCTAGTGGACACAGGTAACCTGTAAATGGTTCATCTCCCAGGCCCATGCTTACACTTATCAAGGGTATCCGAGTCAGATATTTGGGATGCATGGCTAGTTAACACCTATGAACCTATGAATAATAACTGGGCATGACTTAATAGTAATTCTATTTCACATGAGCTTGTCAATGTAATCGTCCAGTAACTGTTTCAGATCATGTGCCAGTAATTACTCAGATAAAAATGTAAGGTAATGCAGTAAATATGTGACACTGGTGCTTCCCCACCAACCTGTTGAAATAAGAGGAATTTAAGGAATGGGTATAGTGGAAATTATCCAGGAGTTATTAGGGAAGATGGAAAGTACTCCAGAGGTTATAGCTAGTGAGTGGAATACAGTGAAAGTAGAATTTAAAAAAGGGTACAAATAAAAGAAAACGTGATCTGGTTAAGAAAAAAATAAGAATTATTTAGAGGGGATATGCATGAGTTTAAAAAGATTGCTATTAAGTAACTGTTTTTGATGATAATGTCAGAGCACAAAAACTGTTGGCAGAACGACTTAGGCGACAGAAAGTAGGAAGGGTTATTGCCAAACTTTGGGAGCCTGTAACAAGCAAAATAAACGGTCCTGTAGAGTTATTGGAGATATTTTGGAAATTTTATGAAAATTTGTATAAAGCAGAGAGGTGGGGAAGTCAAGAAAAATCACAAATGGAAATATTTATGAAGACTTGAATATGCCAAGTTTAGAGGTAGATGGGGCTCAACAGCTAACACTTAAGAAAGGAGGAGATGAGATAAAATTGGTGGTGCATAACCAATCTGCAAGAAAGTCTCCAGGAATTGATTATTTCAAGTGGAAGTTTGGAAGTTGAGAGAAGAAAGTGATAAAGATCTGGAAGGTTTTAACAGTATTTTAAATGGAGGGGAGGCACCAACATCCTGGCAAAAAGATGTGGTGGCTGTAATACCTAAAGATGGTAAAGAACCATCAGATCCAGCTTCATGTAGGCCAGTTTCAATTGTAAACAGTGATTATAAAGTATTTGTCTGTAATAGCTAAAAGAATGGCAAAGGTGATGTTAAAATTGATAAATATGGACAAATGTGTTTTTGTGTAGGGGAGGCAGACATTTGACAAAATTAATTGAACAGTGACGATCCAGAAATGAGCAGAATGTAAGAAAATACTATAGAGGTATTTACTGGGAGGTGTAGGCTATGCACTGGAACCGTAGCTGATGACGCCCATCTGAAATGCATACACACCAATGGAAGAATGCCATAATGAGATACACACTCAAAGAAGGAATATCATAGAGGGTGTGTGTGTGTGGGCTGTCGAAGTCACTGATCTTCATGTTTCACTGCTGCAGTCCTAACCATTGGGTTATCCATGCTGTGGTAGCCCTCAGTTGGTCCGAATAACAGAGTCAAGGTTTTGTGCGCTGGCTGCTGTCGCCTGCTGGGTGACGTCCGGTTGTCCGAGCTATAAAGGAGAGCAGGCAATGTCTTTACCTCAGTCTTTCTTGCCATGGAGCCCGTAGCAGAAACAATTCACAACAGTGTCAGTCAGCTGTTTCCAGATTTCGAACCAGCTGAAAATGTCTAAAGCTAAGTACCCCGTTGGGGATCCTTCCTTTTTCTTGCACTAACCGATGTCCAAAAAAGTCAATAACTGTTTCCCCTCTGGAAAGCAAATACCACACTGAGACTTCCATTCTTACTGTCACTTGCTTAGGCCCAGATCACAATGTACCCCGCTGTTGGTTCTGTGCCCTCTTTAACACTAGAACTATTTGTTGTAGAGCTCTGTCTGTAGCCAGACATTTTAGTCTTCCATCTCCGATTACCGATATGGAGTCCATCAGTCAGCAAACCACAGATCTTCTGAAAAAACTTAAAGATGAGGATAGAGACAGAACTGCAGAAGGCCAAGTCTTCTAACAACGCTACCGCTAAAAGGGTTGTCAGTTCTTTGGAATTCAGTGAGGTGCTTTTGCAGCCCCTAATGCCCAACTCGTTACAGACCTCTGCCGAGACCCTTAAGGAGTCCTGTATGCCACAGAAAACTGCATCGTCTAACGAGCCATTGGCGGTCTCTGTGTCAGTTGGGTCCAGAGCCACTACGCAGGCACCAGCTTCCAAGGATACCGCTTGCAATTCAGAATTCACTTCAAGGCCTTCACCCTCTCTTCTGACTCATACACCGATAGCACCAATAGCATAGGGATTTTCTTCAGGCCAGACTTAGAGCTACTCCAAGGAAAACAGCAAAAAGTCTCCATTGCACTACTCCTCCCCGTCCTCAAACTAGAATGCGTAAAATGGCGGAGGATCTCATCACTTTCATATGGGGTAATCAGGCCACACCAGCCAAAAGGAGAAGGGAACCTTCTTCAGACATCCAGTCAGATTTAGACTCAGAGGGATCTGACTCCTCTGTTTTTGAAGAGGAAAATCCTCTTACTGCCTAAGAAGACTCAGATGCAGAAGAATCTATTCCGTCTGCATCACCTCTGGAGGACTTTTCCTTTGGGGAAACCATCCACACCCTCAGGGAACACTTCCAGTGGGAATCAATGGATTTCCCAAAATCCAAGAAAAGACAAGAGTTTCTGGACCCCAGTACAGGCTTCTGGCCATCCCACCCATCTTGGAGGTGGTAGATAATGTTTACCAAGAATCCAGCCTTACTCCTGCCCCCAGAAAACCTCACACATTCTACAGGGTAACTGACTCACATAAATTCCTCTACAGAAATCCTATAGCAGATCCAGAGGTGATTACTCAGGAACCTAAGGGAGTTAAGGCTACCTCTGCAAAGAATCCTACTCCCTCAGACAATGAATCCAGGGTCCTGAACAGATGGGGTAAAAAAGTATATACCTCTGCAACTTTAACTGTAAGGGCTCTCAGCTGTTAGTTCCTAATGTTAAAATGTCAACAGCACACTTTGGAACTTTTGAAACAAAAAATGTCTGCTTTTCCATACTTTGCCAACAATACAGAGGTAGCAGAATTGCTGCACTCTTCATCTCAGGTGGCAAAGCACTCCTTGCACTGTAGATTTGATGCCCTAAAAGCTGCTAGCAGAGCAGTAGTGACAGGATCTGTTATCAGAAGACATGCATGGCTGAAGGAACAACCTCTCCCTGATCATGTCAAAGCTAAAATCATGGCTGCACCTCTTGACAAAGACTGCTTGTTCGGACAGGAAACTGAAGAGGTACTTAAAAAGATGGAAGACAAAGCAAAATCGATGCAGACTGTTAAAGATTTTCTTCAAGTACAACCTTAAGTTCAGCAGAAATATTCCCTCTAAACACTGGTCCTTTCCTGCACCTTACAGGCAGGCACAAGGCAAAACCCATAGGGACAGACCCACCAGGACTAAAGCTTAGGGCCAGCAAAGAACAAAACAGTGCCCCCCCCCCCCCAGACACTAGAGCAGGGAGTTCAAAAGCTATCCTCTATGGAAAAAAACTCTCAGTGACTACCTATCCCATCTCTGCATGTCTCCACCTAACCAAAAGCTAGGGGGGAAGGCTGTTTCTATGCAGACAAAACTGAACTCTATAACAAAAGATCAGTGGGTCTTAAAAATCATTGCTCAGGGGTACAAATTCAATTTCCAAAAACTACCACCTCCAAAAGGGTACCCAGACATACCTCCATACCAGTGGGCAGAAGCACTAAAACAAGTGCAAAACCTAATATCCCTAGGGCAGTAGAACCTGTACCTCCAGAGCAAGTTGCAAAAGGATTTTATTCAGGACTATTCCTTGTTCCCAGGAAAGAGGGGCTTGGTGTCCCATCCAGGACCTATCCTTTCTCAGTACCTTCATGGTAATCCCAAAATTCAAAATGCTTACCTTACAACTTCTACCGATGCTGCCAAACAAAGCTTGGATGGTTACCTTAGACCTAAAGGATGCTTACCTGCACATCCCAATAAAGGAGTCATGCAACTGCTCCCAGGGTATTCACCAAATGTCCAACTGCTGCCATTGCCTTTTGCAGGCAAAACCATGTACAGATTTACCCTTACCTGGATGACTGTCTCATCCAGGCAGACTGCAAGGAACTGCTTCTGCAGCACCTCTCATTTGTAAAAAACATACTCACCTCTCTGGGATTCACTATCAACAAAAGGAAATCAAAACAGACACCTACCAGGAAAATCATATTTCTGGGAACCTTATTGGACACAGAACAGCAAATGGCCTTTCAGTTCCCAGAAAAACAAAAGTTTCCTACCAAAATACTTCACTACTCTGGCCTCCCAAACCCAGATTTCTGCCAGGAAGTTCCTACAAGCTGGTGCATCAGCAAACAGGGAGGGACTCAATCTTACCCCCTGTGTAGACTAGCCATGAACCTGTGGCTATCAACCTCATCCATGGGACTACATGTTATAACCCAATACCTACCAGGCGTCAACAACACCCTGAAAGGCCACCTAAGCAGAAACCTGCTGGACTCGCACGTCAGGCAAACCCACAGAGACATTTTTCTGCAAATTGCCCACACATGGGAGAACCCCTCCCCCAAGTGGACCTCTTTGCCCCTCATTTAAATCACCAAGTACAGAAATTCTGCACCAGGGAGTACCATCACCTGGCCTGGAAGGACGATGCCCTGACCTTCCCTTGGAATACCCTCCTTGTGTATGCATTTCCACCTCTACCTCTCATTCCAAAAGTACTAATCAAGATAACGGTGGAAAAACCAAGAGCAATACTCATTGCCCCAGATTGGCCCAAACAGCATTAGTACCCGCTGCTGCACAGCCTATCTCACCAGCCCCCCCTGGCAGCTACCTCTGATACCTCACCTGCTATCCCGGTGGGGGGGGGGTGAACAATGCTGCACTCAAAACCTTAAGACACTCATGCTCTCAGCATGGCTTTTTATTTTATATTTTATTAATTTTATTTTTATTTAACATTTGTTAACTGGGAAAGCCCGACTTGGAACAAAGCCAATTTTCAGTGGAGGCCCGGAGAGAAATGCTCCAGATGCATGTCTTTGTAATGTGGGAGGAAACCGGGGCACCTGGAGGAAACCCACAAGAACACAGGGAGGACATGCATAGAAGGCATCCCAGCCAAGAATCGGACCGGAGAACCTCTTGCTGTGCGGTGACAACTCTACCGCTGCACCACTGGTTTATTCTTCCAAAACCAACAAGGAGTCTGTGCTAAGCAAGCAAGTCCTTGACACCATCACAGAAGCCAGAAGACTCAGCACCAGAAAATCCTATGCTGGAAAAATGGAAAAGATTTTGCTCCTGCAGCCAGTCCAAGGGGACAGACATACATATGCCCTCCATTCCTCTTATTCTAGATTATCTTGCTGAGCTTCTTAATAAGGGTCTCTCCTTCTCCTCCATAAAGATCCATACCTCTGGCATCTCGGCACACTTTGATACAGAACAGCCATTGTTCTCCCAGCCCCTTATCAAACAGTTCCTTAGAGGAGCCTCTAATATCAGGCCTCCCAGAAGACAGCTCACCCCAGCCTGGGACCTGAACTATGTTTTAGAAAAGCTTACTCTGCCTCCCTTTGAGCTTGCAGCATCCTCAGAACTAAAGTACATCTCTTGGAAGACTGCCTTTCTCCTGGCTATTACTTCAGCCAGGAGAGTGTCAGAGGTTCAGTGGCCATTGAGCCATTTACCATCTTCCATGCAAACAGGGTCTCCCTGAGAACCAATCCCTCTTTCTTGCCAAAGGTGGTTTCGGATGGTACCCCCAACTAGCCCATCCACCTGCCCACCTTTTTCCCTAACCCTCAGAACAAGGGGAAAGGATACTGCATTCTTTGGATGTGCACAGGCAACTCCGATTTTATCTGGATCGTACAAAGACTTTCAGGAAAACTGACCAGCTTTTGGTCAGTTTTAAAACAGGGGCACAGGGGGAACCAATATCCAAACAGACCATTTCCAAATGGATAGCACACTGCATCCACTTTTGCTACTCCTTGCATAGAAAACCACTCCCTAGGACCATCAGAACTCATTCCATTAGGGCAGCCTTTACTTCCACAGCATTCCTTAGAGGGGTACCCACCAAGCACATCCTGGAAGCTGCCACATGGACTTCAGTCTACATCTTCACCAAACATTACCATCTGAACCTCTTCTCAAAAGCTAGGGCTGGGTTTGCCTCTGCAATTCTGCAGGGCATGCTCTTCCCATCTTAAGTTTCTGTTAACCTTCCACCCTTCTCCTCAGCTTTGGGAATCTTCCCAATGGTTAGGACTGCAGCAGTGAAACACAAAGAACATAGTACAGTTGTGTACACTTACCATAAATGTAGATGTTCAAGTGTGTTCACTGCTGCAGTCATGCTTTCCCTCCCTCCTTCCCCCTGACATCTGCTTTCCTTAGAGAGTCACATATTTCTTTAGGAGTCTCTGACCCCAGGACTACTAATAATTATTAAAATTGGACTTCTTTGGTTGGTTAAGGCAAGAAAAACAGAGGTAATGGCATTGCCTGCTCTACTTTATAGCCCAGACGACCTGTCGTCACCTAGCAAGTGACAGCACCCAATGCACAAAACCTTGACTCTGGTATTTGGACCGACTGAGGGCTAATACAGCATGGATAACCCAATGGTTAGGACTGCAGCAGTGAATACACTCAAACATCTACATTTATGGTAAGTGTACACAACTGTTTTTTCCGGTTCCTTGTTACATCTTGGGGAGCTCTGCAGTGCAGTCCACAGACATGTACAGAAATATTCACAGTATGCGCCATGCTACACAACATAATCCTGAAAAAATAGTTTCAGCAAGATCAGCAAGGGGAAGGGGCACACATAGTACCACCAATGCTAAGGTCAGCACAGCTACAGGCAGATGAGGAGTCACAGGAGGATCAATCAGCTGCTGTGGGTGTAGCCAGATGTAGGCATGCTCAGTATGCCCTTGCATTGGCTAAAAGACAATGTATATCACACTCACTCACCACCTAGGAGCCTAAAACCTTCCTCCTACTCAAATACATGTAACATTTATGCCATTCAACTCATACAACCTTTACCTCCCCATGTATTGGCTGTGTACTGCTTGCATTAGACAGAGTCAGCCCTGAAATAAAACTGTGTCAACTGCTGCATTTACAAGGTATGTCTGAACCTGGAGTGTATTGTGTAATAATACAACTGTGTAGCATATTCGTGTATTTCATTACTTGGTCTGGTAAGCTAGTAAAAGGTGGGAGATCTGTACAGAACTTAACATGTGACAGCAGAGACTTATTTGACTTGCATATGTCCATTACTAAGTAGTAGGCCTCAGGCATCAAAGATTCACACAGTCTTACCTCTCAAAAAGTACTAATGATCACTGCATGCCCTCAATTTAGCACCGTATGCTTGTACTGGAAAATTATTGAATGATACACATTGCGGTTTCTGACTTCACAACCCTCACAAGATCATTCACTATAAATCTGTGATGCTGTCAACTGTCTTAACTTTCCAAGGCCAATGTAAGTCAAAGGTACAATTACTAGTTTAACACCACAAATGCAGGTATACTAAGCACTGCATTAGCTATGCACCCTAAGCATCAGACACAAAGCTTTTGTATCCTTGAATCCAAAAGATAGAAACCAGGGATATGACATAGTTATCGTCACTTGCACAGGGTATTGTGGGGGGTGAGGTGGGCAGGAAGCCTAGGCTGACACAAAAGATCAGTGAGTTTGTGTGATTAAGAAAGAGAAGGCAGATGTGCTGATAAACAAAAATGGCCAATGAGACAAAATGAGCAACTATTGCATGTGTCTGTAGGGGTCCTTCAGGTGAAATTGGTGTGAATATCTGCATGAGTACAGCCAAGCTCTATGCCGACTCTACATCTTGGTATGTTAGATAGGTGTGAGGTGGCAGTTTATCGTTGTTGTCCTCGACCAGTAGAACTGGCTCTGCCTTAAGTTGCACTGGCACCCCTTGTTCCAACGTGTCATTAATCTGATCCAGTGAATCACAACATGGTGGAGGCAGTCACGCATGTCAGACTGTGCCACATCCACAACCCTGATCATTTGGCAACAGGTGGAGGAGGGACAGCAGGCCCCCTCCGAGCATCCCTATCAGCCCTCCTGCATGGCACGTTGCCCACATTTTGGCTATGGCCAGACTCAACAGGCATTAAAGCCACAGTAGCAACACTTCCCTGATCAATAGCCTCATCCTCCACCTGTCCAATATCTGTGGGCTCACTGGACTGGGTAAGTGTAGACCTACTGGCTGTGTCTGATGGAAATGCAGGGGATGGATGTATGTCAACCTCTATATCAGATTCAACCTCTGTACCCCCCAACTGTGCCTCAGTTTGGTCATCATTATCAGAGTCTGCTGATAAATTGACATCAGGTGGCAAAGAGCCCACACTACCACTGTCGTGATCACCTGTGATAAAAAGCAAGAAACACAGGAATAAATTAATACCTGCACTACTGTAGTGCAATATATGCTAACTAACAGTGCTGCCACTATTAAAGACAGTACAGCAGTACATACAACAGGCCTGAGATCAACATAACACACTACAATATTTCTTTAAATTGCTCAGCAGTACTGACATAAAAATATTTGCCTTACCATCCGCAGATGAGATGCTCCTCAGTAGTCCAAACAGTCCTGGAAGAAGTTAAGTAAGAGGTAAGGGCAACATCATCGCAATTAACAGTAACACGGGGGTAATACATTTACCCATATATGTATCTGTTGACTATAATTTCAACAAGAATGTAGTTGACAACTTTAACTTAAGCTTATAACTGTAGCAGTCTTCAGTCCTCCTGCCAAAAAAAAAATACGTGACACAGAATTAACTTATTGATTTGAATGCTGTTGTACACTAAAACAATTGAACTGTTCAGATAACAAAACCTACCTGGAAGCTTCTCCTGGGATGTGCTTGCTGTCTCGGAAACTTTTGTTTCGACATCCAGAACGTGCTGTACTGCACTCTCCTGGGAGCTGCCTGGATCTTTAATATTGGCCAGGAGCTCTTCATTGGTAGTTAGTGGTGGTTTCATGGCAAGCCCCCCCCCCCCGGTTGGTTACGGCCCACTGCAGCTGCTCTCCTCCTTGCAGATGTGATCATATCAGTGGCCTTGCAGTCTAATGTCTGCTGCCATATTTGCATCCTCCATGGCATATCTCTCAGTCCCCTTTCCAGCAGAAAAGCACCATGTTTTCTAAAGCCATCCCCAATCACCTGGTTCTCAGCGTTGGTGAAGTGGGGGGGGGTCTTGGTGGATTGACACAGCTGGGTGGCATACTCTTAGGTGTCCTAAGACAACAGAAGGATAATACACATACGTATCACATAATAAAATAACTGTTTTCAGTTAAAACAGAAAAGGTAGCCAGTCAATATTACCCACTGGAGTAACATAAGTTTAGAGATGTGAAGTACTAACAACAGGCAGGATGTAAAACAAGGAGAATAACAAGAGCAACATATCATTGTGCCATAACAGAAACTCAGCTTTGCTCCCTCCCAAAAGAGCAGTCCATCCTTGTTTGTGCCATAAATGTAACTCAACTTTGCTTCCCCCACCCAAAACAACAGGCAAATGACCCATGTTGCTAACAAACTATCCTTGAAATGCTAAAAGTGCTATCAAAGGACCTGTCCCTGAAACATTTGTACATATTTATCACACAGTACAAACATGGGAACTAGAGAACAAAATGTCAGGAATGGCTGTGCTTATCTCATTTGCATGAAGATGGCATTGCACATACTGGAGATCTGGCCAGACAGTCAAAAACAAAAAACAGATGTATTCAATTAATACTATTAGGCATTGTGCAAACCCACTAAGTGACGTTGCATGGCGGTTAACAAATTGAGCAGTATCAAGTTGAGCATGCATATCTCAGCTGTAAAAGCTGTAGGACAAGCCAAGAGTCCAATATTGTAATATGAAATTGAGCATGCATATCTCAACTGTAAAAGCAAGAATATATGCATTAGTCTGTAGCACAAACCAATAGTACAATATTACACTTTAGTCAGAGATTGTGGGTTCAAACACCACACCTCCCAAATATACAATACTGTTACTTCTGCAATTTAAATGTAAATGAAATTAAAACCTCTGTACTAGTGGCAATAATGCCCTGTTATAAAGTGTTGTTGTATTTTTCGGCTTTTCCCGTTTAGGGGTCGCCACAGCGGAACTCCGGTCCACTAATGATTGGCATTAGATTTTTACGTACCGAGTTGCCAGCCCTGACGTACAACCTTCAACGAAGGTATGCCCATTCACGCATGTTTCCACACAGAAGACACTTTAGCTGAGAATCGAACAGGACAACGTCTTATTATGAGGCGAGAACGCTAATGCAGCACCACCACCGTGGTTCATTGTGAGGGGACAATGCTACTGGTTTGCCCTGTTATAAAGTGTAATATGTATAATTAGAACATGCGTGTGTGCAATATAGGCACATGTCAAGGAGTAATTGCTGCAGTCTATAGTTATAGTGTGCCGCTTAAGGAGCTGATAATCTTAAAAGTAAAAGTTAAGATAACAGAGTCAATTAATTGTATCAGTGCATTGTATGTCACACGCAACACACGCAAGTAGCGAAAAAGCAATGGATCCCTTCACTTTTTTGGCTCCTTGTTTGTGATGGGGTGCGTATTGCGCACCAATGCACAATGACTGTGAGTGGCAGCAAAATTATGTGGTTACCTCTTCACAGTGTGGCTTAACCCTTCTGTGCTGTGCCAACACACAGCAACACATCTCATATAAACAATTCATGTCATTGCATTATCATTCTGTAATGAAAAGTATTTTAAAGTATTAGATCACCTGCTTTTGTACCTAGTACCATCTGGGCCAAAAAAGGAATGCATCAATGATTAGCATGTGCTGCCACAGATACAGTTAAGCAGCAAGTGTATTTCATAAACTCAATAGTAACTGTCAGGATTTATCAATGCAGCTTGCATTTATGTGCACTACTTACCTATGCGCAAACATGGGCATCTCGCATGGATATACACTTTGCTAACCACCACGCAAATCCGCTGCTTGCAGCGCTAGGGAAATGTTTATATTATGCTGTTTACTGTCCATTTCCTGTATGCAACCTGAAATTACATGTGTAAAAGGGTGGCCTAATGGTTAAGGCGTTTGCCTTACAAACACAAGGTGCAGGGTTTGAATCTCACAAGGGACAATTGGCTAGGCTTAAAATGGCTCGCAAGGGCAGTTAGCTTAGTACTAATCTATGAACCTATGAACATTACAAACTGAAGGCCCTAACAATATGTCACATATTTACAATACATCCATCTGTTCCACCCCCAAAGTACTGCAGCCCTGGTGTCTCAGTACTTTTGCCACACACATATCAACCACAGGACAAAATGTAATATTAAATGTTGTGTGCTATGTAATTCACATCAATCTGGTAACATGTAGAGCTACACCTATTGACTCATATACCTAAAAACACTTATCTGCAAGGCTAGGGAAGGAATCGGTATGGACCATATCCACAGGGACTTAGGTGACCTTCAACACACTTGACCCCTATCCATTGTGTTTTTGTCAAGAGTTGCTCTTGCTTATTGAACCTTGTTGTCTTCTTGGATACTGACCCGCCATACCACCTATATTGACTTTTCCAAGGGTTAGACACTATCCCCCTGTCATAGTAAAGATCTCCCATGTAGGAGTTAAGTCATACAGTAGTACAGGGATAGGCAACTGGCTCACTGATATAACACACACACTCAAAGTTGGGGGTTGCACACTACTTTCCTGAAGCACAGGAGATGATAGATGGCCTGTGGCTTACAACATTTGTAGATGGCTGGTAACTAGGTGCACTAATATAGAGACCCCAGTGATGGTAACATACTACAGAAAGAGCTGCCACACACACATGATTGGTGCCAAACACATGAACTGAACCTTAAAGCATACAGTGGCACATTATCCCCGTTGGCAATGAAGTACCTCTGCTAAGTATGAAGTACATATCACCCCTCTAAGCTCAAACACAGTGTTGTGAGTCTTGGGAGCACACGTTGATAGCAGTCTACACTTTCAGCACTGTGTATTAGTCGTGGTGATACACACATTCTACATTGCACATATCATACATATTGACTTCACATCCAAGTCCAGGGTGGTCATACCTCTGCTGTACTGTACTTATCAGACTACTAATTAAGTACAATGCTCTCTTCTGTCTATACCTCACTAGACACCTGCAGCAGTTGGAGTAAACACCGGGTTGTGCATGGGAGACTTCACGGCCTCCAAACATGACATACATGGAAAGACTGAAAGTATCATGCAGGCTGCTAAGAAATTACCTGTGCCTACCCCACAGAGCTGTCTCCGACCCTGACCTAATAGAAGTTCTGCACATCTTTAGATCAAATGGGACAAGAACAACATGGCCCAGGGTTCTCAAACTAGCTTGTGATATAAATAGAACATGCTGGGGAGACGGATATATCCTCCAATGACTCAGTCCTCTGTAATAAGCTCCCACTGCATGTGACTCAGTACTCCTCAGTATCCCTGTTCAAGTGCAACCTTGACTACTGGTTGAGTGTTTATAAAATCACCTCTGAGGTGGCACCTATGTCCCTAATGAACAGGGCCAGTTAGTGCTGCTTACAAAATTCCTCTGCTAACAACATCTGTCCAACTATGCTCAGTAAGGTTATTTGTGTTTTTACACATCTAGAAATCTAAACACCATAGGGCAATTAGGCTAGTAGCCTCCTATATACATATGAAGCTATGTGCCTTTGCAAGTCTTTGAGCATTTTGTCTTCCACATGGCCTGCTGATGTCATCTGCTATAATTTCACCTGCATTCTTGTAAAAGTCAGACTTGTGCTGTGGTGCTTGCTTAACATACTGTGTTTTGTAGTCTGTGTACTTAGGTGAGGGTTGTGTTCTCACTGCAGTCAACTGTGTGTGTACGCACGCATGCACTTGTTTGACATTAGAGACAGCATGCGGGACACTGTTATATTCTCCTCAGTAGACACTGCAGATGCCTTCAACTGTAAGGTTTTGCGTGAGAAACTCCCAAGTCAGACTTGTGCTATGGCACTTGCAAAAGGTACTGTATTCTGTAGTCTATGTACTTTGATAGGTAGGGTTTCTATTCTCACTGCAGTCAACTGTGTGGGTGTGTTTGTGCACTCGTTTAACAGTAGAGAGAGCATTTTACAACAATATGTGTGACATTTCAATTTACCATCTTCCTCTCCTGATGGTTTGTGGATGTGTAGTACACACATCAGGACAGAGTCAGAGATGTCCTGTAGTCCAGGCACAAGTCACCACATCCTTTCCAATACAGATTTCAGGAACAGGGCTTTCAGGTTATCCGTGTACATCATGGCATAGTTTGTAGGACTTGTATTTTCTTGGTGTGAAACCCCTGTGGTCTGTCCAGCTGCTGCAGGTTTCTGGTTTGGTACATGCAAATACTGTATTGGTGTTCAGATGAGGTTTGAGTCCAGTGCTGTTATATCCTGATGAGATCAGGATGCAATGACCTGATTTCTGAGTTGCACAACATAGCCTTTCCATACCACTGTGGACACTTGGTCAAAATTCAGATTGCTATCTACATGTGTTTTCAAATCTTGCACCACTGGTTTCAGCATGGGGGAGTGTTATCAATGGTGTTTTTACTAGGACATTCCACTATGCATAAGGCACAAATCCTGACACATTCTATGGCTTTGGCACCAATCATTTGTGTGCGTTATTCCCTCCTGTAATATAGTCACATCATTGATGGACTCAATAATTGCAACCAATATGCATGAATCGGCAAACTTGGTAAGCTACAAGTTGTATTTTATACCCTGGACTATTGAGAGATGGATACAATCAGTATAGAGCCCAGCACAGATCCCTGGGGTACACCAGTTGTGACAGCTACAATGGTAGAGGTTGATTCCTCAACTTTCACTGTATGTGGTCTGTCAGTGAGAACATTGATTAACCATCTAGTGACATAAGTGTTAATCCCCAGCTGGTAGACTTTGTCCATGATACCTGAGTAGGTGGAGTGTGTCTAAACCCTAGGACAGATCAAGATAGGCAGTATGCACTGTGTTACCTTCATGCAGACCTGTCACACAGAAAAAATAGACTGTGACAATGTCACAGATCACCTGTAGCATGACTCAGAACATATGCCTACCTGACACAGTATGATACACACTTCAGCACATCCTCCAGATGTACTACTTTCCCATAGAATGGTGTACATCGACATGCATCCATCTGAGTAGGCTGGGGACAACACTTGATGCATGTGTTGTATAGACACATCCTGACTCTTCTGATCTGTGAGGGTAGACTAACATGTCATCATGGACCTTCTGTAAATGGACGCTTGTCTGTTGCACACAGCCAGGATATTACATGTGTGAGTTTTTGATGCTACATCTATGTCTGTTACATTTGTCAGATATCTTCAAAGAGCATCATCCTGTGGAACTTGAAAATGCCAAGGTAGTCGACAGGAGTCCACACTGAGGTATTAACTCTACAATGACAGATGTGGCCATCAACACCTATATCACCAAATAGCTAGAACAGTGGGTCACATGCGTGGCATCTAAGTATGTAGAAATGCATGAAGTGACCTATTTCTCTTGTCCAGTGATCAAGTGTGTACATCAGGCTGTCTGCTAGGCCTTTTCCTGTCCATGATTGAAATCGCAGATGTCAAGGATGACATACAAATCCTGTGTCCCAACAGCTGTCTGGAGGTTTACAGATTGAGGATAATCAAGGACTCCATCTGTGATATTGGTATAATACAGACAGTGTCAACACACATCAGATTGCTGCCACGGCCATGACAACACATGAGATGAAAAAGAAAAGTGGGGATTTGTTTCATTATGCAAACAAATGCACAAACCAAGGGTAATGTCAACGTCTCACCCTGTCAGCAGACCAGTTATGTGGCCTTTGTCCTGGGATATATGGTATGTGGAATGTCCACCAGCATGTGTCCATGTCAGTCTTTGAAGTCTGCTCTTGAGGTGGGCTCCATTCCTTTGAAGGTACTCTCTGTATTAATGAGAGTTTGATATTGCACCTGCCATCAGCAAGCTACAAGAAGAGTGCAAGAGATGTACAGTCAACAGATACCTTGGGAATTGCATCCTGATTTTTATTACTAACTCCTGCGTTTGAGCATCAGGAACACGTGTCTGGCCAGCTCACATTTCTTGTCTTTCAAGTAGTGGTTTAATGGTACAGTCTGATTCTGTCCTTTTCATTCCTTCTTACGAATGGGTCTCAGATCCGACCCTTGGATCCAGCTTGGCCACTTCTTCGAGACTTGGATCCGACTCTCGAGCTTCTCCCTTTATCCATAATGCACTACACTCACCCCAGCACCTGAGATCTTGTTTGCCATGTTCAAAGCCAGATGGAAGATCCAGTCTCTCGACTTATCATAACCCTTCTTTAGCCTTAGAAATTACTTAATGTGCTCCTCCCTTGTTTTTTGTTAGTGTGTATCTTAGTTTATAGTTCAGTAGCTTAAAAGTTATAGGGTTAGGATTTTGTAGAGTTTTTCCTTTTTTGGTGCATGTTTTTCTCCTCACAGTTCAGGTAACCATTTAGAGTTAGTGATCAAGCGTGTGTTCACTTTCGTTCATGTACTCTATCTTATAAACTTCCTTTACCCTTTTCTTCAGAAAAAAAAGTGTGTGTGTGTTTGTGTGATAACTTAAATAGTTACTGTTAGCATTTTACAGTAGTGTGTTGTTTCCTTTTTGGCGGGCTTCAGCCAGGGTTGTTTCTGTGACAGATATGTTTGACAAGCCATCTCCTGCTTTCAAGAAATGCACTTCTTGTGGGCACAAGATCCCCAGTCAAGGTGCCCTCAAGGAGTGTACATGCTGGTTATGCACTGATCATCTCAAAGCTTCTTGTGTCAGCTGTGCTTTCTTTAACCCTTGTGCACTGGCAGATAGACGCAACAAGCTTATTTTGAGGGGTTGTCTTCTTTTTTCAGCTTCCAAAGCTCAGACCCCCCCCCCCCCCCATGACTTCATCTTCCTTCTTCAAGGAGCTTATGAAGAGGTCTCTTTCTGCCTCCCTGAGAGACCCCTTGGAACCCAAAACTTTGTTTGTGTCTTTCGGCTTTTCCCGGTTAGGGGTCGCCACAGTGGAATGCTAATGATTGGCAGTAGATTTTTACGTGCTGGCTTGCCGGGCCTAACACACAACCTTCAACGAAGGAACGCCCATTCACACATGTCACCACACAGAAGACGCTCTGAGAATCGAACGGGCAACGTCTAACTGTGAGGAGACAATGCTACCGCAGCACAACCACCGCACCCTTGGAGCCCAAAACTAAATCTAAGAAAATAAAAAGAAAATACTGGTAGGCAGACTGTGTGTATTATTAAAAACTTTAATAAAAAATAAATAAAATAACCAGATAAGCGCTTCCGTACTCACATAGTACTTCATCAGATCTAAGGTAGTCAAACAATGCTTTCTTTTTATAGGCTAATGCTTCAGACCACGTGACTTTGATGCAGGGTTTATAGGTATAAATTCATTTAATCCTTTCCCTTTTGTACCTTGTAGAATTGTCATCCATTTGATTTCAATACACTCAGTACGTGTCCTAGTATCACCTCCTCTTAAACCAGTTTTACATAACTCCAGCACGATAAATTTAAAACAGTGGTCATTTCCTGCATGAGTAATGTGTTTAGATAAAGCATTTTTACTGTCTTATTTGTTTATACAGTACAAATGTTCCCTAATGCGATCTCTTAGACAGCGATTCGTTTTGCCAACATAAAACACTTGACAATTGTCACATAAAGATAAGTATACCAAATTGCAAGTACTACAGTTGGCATAAATATTAACATTATAGATATGCATTGTATCAGGATGCATAAATTGGTTGTCTGTTCTAATATATTTACACATATTACTGTCTCGACAGGGAAAGGTGCCAATCCTGGTTACATTTGGACCAGATTGTGATTTCTGCATAAATTTATAGCACAGCATCTTTTTTATAGAGAGACAATTCTTAAAAGAAAAAGAGGGTTGTACTCCTAGGGTCTCTTTACATTTCTTATCAGACAAAAGAATTCTCCAGTGCTTCCTAACTATATCACAAATAAATTACTATCATTTGAATGTGTAAGGCATATCCTTATGGGATAAAGAGAATCCCTGCTAATGTCCTTCAAGAATGCAACTGCAGTCCTTACATATGGGTTGTCCTGCCTCAGGCAGCCCTCGGTCGGCCGGATTCCAAAGTCTGGGTCCGGCGTCGGCTGATGTTGCCTCCTCCCCGACGTCAGAGCGGCTGGGGTATAAAAGCATCAGCCGACGCCATCTTCCTCAGTCTTTATTGCCACGCGGTGCCCGAAGCAGAAGCAGTTCGCAAGTGCCGGTCGGTCAGCTCCTGTGTTTTTCGTATCCGAAGTCATCAAAAAGCTAAGTACCCCATTGGGGAACCTTTTCTTGCCTCAGCCGATGTCAGAAAAAACTGAAAAAGTTAATAATTGTTTGTCTTGTGGTAAACAAATACCTCATAAGGACTTCCATTCTTACTGCCTCCCCTGCCTCGGCCCAGACCACGACGTCTCGGCCTGTGCTGCCTGTGCTTGCTTCAATAAGCGCACACGCAGGCGCCGGGCAGAGATTGCTGAAGACTTTTTTGGCGATAAATTCTCTTATACCATGCCGTCGGAACAGCCGACTCCTCATATTTCCAAAAAACGGAAAGACCGGAACCAACATTCTCGGCCCGCGACTTCCACTGACACCACGTCAGAAACTACTGCGAGTGCATCGGTCTCTTCTGAGGCGGTTGTTCCACCGCTCCGGACCGACGACACCGCTTTACTGATCACTCCGGCCCCGGAGACTGCGCCGGTGCCGGTTGTTGATTTTCCTCCTGAAACTGAAACCCAAGATTTGCCTGAGACCATACCGGTGGACAAGGTTACTCCAGCACGTGGGGCAGCTAGGCCCCCTATGTCTATGTCTATCAAGGCCTACACACGTGCTAAGGCTGCCAGCCAGGCTAAGTCTCACCCTCCTAAAGCTTTGCCTCAGCCCACTACTGATAAGCAAATCATGACTTTAGCTGCAGATTTAATTTCCTTAATCAGAGACTCCCAGGCCCATCCTGACAGAGGTTCTCAGCCACCTTCAGACAAAAGGCCCAGGGTTGAGCATACAGACACCCTTTCTTCAGATGAAGCCTCTGGTGACTCTGATCTACTCAGACTCGAGTGCTTCTCCTGATTCTCTCCCCCCTGCTCCTGTCAAGCCGGACAGATACTACAGGGTTCCTGAAACTCACAAGCATTTCTTTAAGGCCCATTCTGTAGATCTAGAAACTATTTCCCAGGGGCCCAAAGGGGTGGCCACATCCACGGCCAAAAATCCTTTGCCCTCTGACAGGGAAGCTAGGTCCCTGGAGAGGTGGGGCAAAAAGGTTTATACCTCAACCACTCTTGCCATGAGGGCCCTTAATTGCCTTTTTCATATGTTTCAGTATCAGGATTTCTTGATGGATGATTTGCAGAAAAAGTTAGCCTCTCCTGAGCCTTTAGATAGAAAGGCCTTGCAGGATTTGGTCCATAACACACAGCAGGTTAGCATTCATTTTCTTCAGTGTGGTTATGATGCATTGGAAGCTTCATGTAGGGCAGCTATGACAGGGGCCGTCATACGTAGACATGCATGGTTAAAAGAACAGGCATTGCCAGATCATGTTAAAGTAAAGCTTCTAGATGCACCTCTGGAAAAACACAAGTTATTTGGTGCTAATGCTCAGGATGTGTTGAAATCAATTGAGGAAAAGGCTAAATCAGTGCAAACAGTCAAGGATTTCCTCCAGGTTCAGCCACCAAGGTTCAGCAGGAACTGGCCTTCTAAGAATTGGTCCTTTCCGGACACTGACAAGTTTCAAAGGGGAAAAAACAGGCGTGCCCGAGGAAGAGAGCAATACAGAGGCTCCTACAGGGGACGCCAATGGCAACCGACTAATCAGAGAGGTGGTGCAGGGACTTCCACAGGGACAATCACAATGACTTGACTTTGACACCGCCGACCAAGGCTCAAAGAGAAGCACCTTTAGGCGGAAAATTATCCTTATTTTCAAAAAATTGGCACATTTTAACAAAGGACAAATGGATTCTGGACATAATAGACCAAGGCTACAGGTTCCACTTCCATACTTTACCAACAAGACAAGGCATGCCAAACCTGCCACAAAGTCAAAGGGCAGAGGCATTCGAACAAGTTTCAAAGCTGATACAAATCAAAGCAATAGAAAAGGTTCCTCCTCAGGAACAAGGCCAGGAATTTTACTCAAGACTGTTCCTTGTTCCAAGAAAAGAAAAGCAATGGAGGCCTATACTGGACTTGTCCGCTCTAAACACTTTTCTCATTGTACCAAAATTCAAAATGCTGACGCTACAGCAACTCCTTCCCATGCTGGGCAAGGGGTCTTGGCTGGTTACTCTGGACCTCAAGGAGGCATACCTGCATGTCCCAATCAGACACAGTTGCAGAAGATACCTCAGATTTCTTGCAGGGTCAGAGCATTATCAATTCTCAGCATTGCCTTTTGGCTTATCTACTGCGCCCAGAGTATTCACGAAATGCCTGGCATCAGTAATTGCACACTGCAGACTCCAGGGGATACAAATATACCCTTACCTGGACGACTGCCTTATACAAGCGGACAGCAAACAAGCCTTGACAAAAAACTTGAATTATGTCACTCACTTACTACAGGCTTTGGGATACACAGTCAACTTACAAAAATCAAGACTACTGCCATCCCAACAAATAATTTTTCTAGGAGCCAAACTAGACACAGAAACACAAATGGCTTACCTTACAGAAGAGAAGCAAGAACAATTACCACATTACTTCAAAAGCCTAGCAAAGCTCACCCAGACGACTGCAAGGAAAATCCTGCAGGCCCTGGGTTTCATGCATCTTGCATTCTACTAATTCCACTGGCAAGACTACACATGAGAAAACTACAATGGTACCTAAAAAGTTTATGGTCTCAACACAGCCACAACTTAGAAGCAATTATCCCACTCATCCCATGTCTACAAAGGGAATTTTTGTGGTAGGCTCAAGCAAGCCAGTTAAACAAAGGTATGCCTTTCAACAAACCTCAAACAAGCCAAACCATTACAACAGACACCTCAGACCATGGATGGGGGGCGCACATGGAGGGCAGATGCATTCAAGGGCAATGGGACCCCCCCAGGAAGTACATCTACACATCAATCAAAAAGAGATGTTAGCAGTGATTCATGCAATCGAGGCCTTCGGAAAATATCTTCAACAAGGTCATCTGCTAATAAAGACAGACAACACCACAGTTATGTGATACATAAACAAGCAGGGAGGTACTCATTCTTACCCCCTTTGCAGACTAACAATGACTCTTTGGGAAAAGTCCCTGAAACTGAACATACAACTGCAATCCCAGTTTGTTCCGGGCAGGGACAATGTTCTGGCGGACAGTCTAAGCAGAAACATCCTGGACCCGCACGAATGGATGTTGCATCCAGACATTTTTGCACAAATAACTCATGCATGGGGGAGGCCGGACATAGATCTCTTTGCCTCCCACCTCAATCATCATCTGAAAAAGTTCTGCTCGAGGACACACCATCCACAAGCCTGGAGAATAGATGCTCTCTCATTCAGCTGGAACTCTCTAACAATCTATGCATTCCCACCTCTACCGTTAATGACCAAGGTGTTACTGAAGATCAAAGCAGAGCAACCGAAAGGCATCTTAATAGCTCCAGATTGGCCAAGGCAGCACTGGTACCCATTACTAAGGAGCATAGCTTTCACCAAGCCGTGGCCCCTGCCTCAATGGCCTCTACTTTTGACTCAGCACAATTACAGGACGGTTCATCCCAACCTGCAAACGCTGCAGCTGACAGCTTGGAGGGTTCCATGATTTCTCCCCATGTCTCTCTCTCCAAGGAAGTTCAACAGATATTATTGGAAGCACGCAGACCTTCCACCAGAAAGACTTATTCAGCCAAATGGAAGAGATTCAACATCTGGAATACCAACAGGGGACAGGATGCATCAGTAATGAGCATCCCACAGATACTGGAATACTTGGCAGAAATGCTGCATAATGGACTTTCCTATTCTTCCATAAAAATACACGTTTCAGCAAAATACAACACTGATCCACCTGTGTTTTCACATCCTTTGCTAAGACAATTTCTAAGAGGGATAAAGAATATCAAACCTCCCAGAAAATCACCAGTGCCTGCATGGGACCTCAACTTTGTGTTGGAAAAATTAACTCTTCCTCCTTTTGAACCAGCAGCATCTTCAGCATTGCAATTTCTTTCCTGGAAAACAGTTTTCCTGTTGGCAATTACCTCAGCAAGAAGAGTTTCGGAGATACAGGCCCTCATGGCAGTACCTCCATTCCTCATTTTTCATCAGGACAGGGTTTCTTTAAGAACCAATCCTTCTTTTATGCCAAAAGTGATATCCAGGGTGTCTCTAAATCAAGCAATTCACCTGCCTACTTTCTTCCCCAATCCTCAAAATAAAGGGGAAAAGCTGCTGCACACTTTGGACATACACAGACAACTATGCTACTACTTGGACAGAACAAAGGCCAACAGAAAGTCTGACCAACTATTTGTAGCATACGCTCCTGGAGTGCAAGGAAAGGCAATTTCCAAACAAACAATTTCAAAATGGATTGGACATTGCATCAGATTTTGTTATTTTTTCCATGGAAAGGGTGTGCCAGCCAATATCAGGCCACACTCCACCAGAGCTACAGCCAGGTCCACAGCCTTCCTAAGAGGGGTGGCTACAAAGGACATTCTAGAAGCTGCTACATGGAGCTCCGTGCATACATTTTCCAAGCACTACAACCTGCCTTTATATTCCAGATCCCGAGCAGGCTTTGCTTCGGCAGTCCTGCAGGGCATTTTAGCTACACCATCCTTATCTTAGAGCCTACCACCCCCAGCTTGGCTATGGTATTCAACCCATATGTAAGGACTGCAGTTGCATTCTTGAAGGACATAGTACAGTTTTGTACCTACCATAAATGTAGATGTCCGATAGATATGCAGCTGCAATCAGGTTTTCCCTCCCTCCTACCCCTCTGTGTATTGGGTCCACTTCCCTCCTTTTTTATTTAGCTGGGGATATCTGTTATGGTGTATCTGTTTATTGCTAGTGTGTGTATTTGGAAATTTTATCCAGTTCTAAATTTAGCCTTCCTTGGAGGGCACCTGGCATCTGGGGCAAGAAACACTGAGGAAGATGGCGTCGGCTGATGCTTTTATACCCCAGCCGCTCTGACGTCGGGGAGGAGGCGACATCAGCCGACGCCAGACCCAGACTTTGGAATCCGGCCGACCGAGGGCTGCCTGAGGCAGGACAACCCATATGTAAGGACTGCAGTTGCATATCTGTCGGACATCTACATTTATGGTAGGTACAAAACTGTACTTTCTCATTAGTAATTGAAAGTACTTCCAAAAAATCATTTAGTACGAGTATGTCTTAAAGAAATTGTATCATTTTGTGCCATTGCAACAACAGTCTCGTATATCCGCTTTTTACATAGTCTGCAGGTAAAGAGTAATACATATCACTATTCCTAATATGTAAGTGTGCAGATCTAAAGAATTGACCTTTTAAAACATTTTGTTTAACATTTAGGATGCATGCTCTTGGCATGTATCACATTATTAATTTTACAGGGTTTCTATACAGCAAAGTATCTATACCTTCTAGGGTTTTTACCACATTAACATCTAAGAAGTGTATCTGTTTATATGCGTATTCATATGTAAAGCAAAGAAACCCAGTGGTCTGATTTAAGATACTGTACAAAGTCATGTAGTGCTTCCAGCGTGTTTCCCTATACAAAAATGTCCACAAAGTGACCATTGTGGAGGATAGATTTGGAGAAGGTATTGTTATCATTAAAAACATATTCAGACTCCCATTCTGCTAAAACTATATTCGCATAACTGTTTGCGCACATAGTGCCCATGGCAACTCGTGTGCTGTATGTAAAACTTATCAGTAAACAGAAATACATTATGTTCTAGTATAATCTCAAGAAGTGCACATGTCAAATGTATCATTTCATTGCTGTATTCAGAATACTTGCTTAAAAAAGACTCACATAATCAGTTCCTGTCGTATTAGGAATGCAGGTGAACAGTGATAATACATCCATAGTCACTAGTAAAACTTATCACCATAGTAGATATTTGACCATTCACACAGGCTATGTAAAAAGTATTTTGTATCTTTTAAGATAACACCAACCTTATCTAGGACAGGATGAAGTAGTTTCTCAACATCTCCGACATATGTAGACAGAGGCTTGGAAGCCCAACCTCTACCTGACACTAAAGGTCGCATTGGTGGATCAGTGGAATTTTTATGAATTTTTGGAAGCCCATATATCTGGGGTATAGTCGGATTCTCTACTAAAAAATAATCATACAAGGATTTATTTATTACACCTACCATTAGTAGATTTTCAATATGAGAATGTATTTTATCAATTAGTTTCATAGCCTGAAATTTAGTACATTGGTTATATGTGTCACAGTCACTAAGCATAGTCTCCATAGTATTAACTTAATGCAGAGAGTCCATTATAACTATTCTGCCTTCTTTATCAGCTGGGCAGAAATAGATATCATCCTGTGCTGTTAACTCTAATAAAGCAGAAAATTCATCACGACTCATGTTTTTAAAATGTTTACCATGCCCGCTATTAAAATATGCATAAATATCATCTTTGCATATTTTGAAGAAGCCTCAAGAGGTAGATTAATAGGCGTATATAGGCTAGGTTTCTTGAAGACAGAGGTAGCATTGCTACTGCCAAACTGCAATTTCAAGGATATGTTGTGTACAAACAACTTATGTCAGTTAAACCATCTCTTAGATTTGCATTCCCTGCAGGAATAAAAGATAGCCCATAATTCAATACCTTGGTTTGTTCTTGAGTTAGGACGATTTTAGAGAGAATAAAGATCAAAGCTTCTGAATTTTGCTGCAAACTGCAGGTCCTAGTTCCAGCTGGCTGGACGTTTGTTGCGTCTTCCTCAGATTTCTGCTCATCAATCGTCCTCTTTCCTTGGACTTCAGCAAGTAGCTGAAGTTGTAAAAAAAAGGCTAGTTTGTTGTAATCAAGCTATTACCGCCAGCCAGTGATTCAACTAAATTCAGACTGTTAAGCCCCTGGTTGGAAGAAGTAGCATTAGGAGAGAAAGACTCACTAGATGTTTGTGCAGTCACGTTGGTCTTTGTAAGACACATATGATGTTCTTCATGTTTCACTGTTGCAGTCATCACCTGTAGGTTGAAATAAGAAATCCAAACCAACTATGGGTTATCCCTGCTGTGGTAGCCCTCAGCTGGCCCGAATACCAGAGTTGATGTTTTTCTGCATCGGCTGCTGTCGCTTTTTGACTGACGTCAGGTCGTCAGTGCTATAAAGCAAGGCAGCCGACACCATTACATCAGTCTTTCTTGCTGTGGAGCCAGCAGCCGAAGCAGTTCACAAATGTGCCGGTCGGTCACTACCAGAGCTCAGATTTTCAGCTGAAAATGTCTATTGCTAAGTATCCGGTTGGGGGATCCTTTTTTTCTTGCACTTAGCGATGTCTGAAAAAGTTAACAATTATCTCACCTGTGGAAAGCAGATCCTACACCGAGACTTCCATTTATACTGTGACACTTGTTTAGGCCCAGACCACGACATCCCCCGTTGCCAGTTCTGTGCTTTTCTTTAAAGCAAGAACCATTTGTCATAGAGCTCTTATTGCAGATAGGTATTTTCTTCTTCTGTCTTCGCATTCCAAAATGGTGTCCATCAGCCGGCATTCCGTAGACATTACGAAAAAACGTAGAGATAAAGATAGAAACAGACCACACAATGCTAAGCCTTTCGAGGATGCTACCAGTACGCAGGTTGTCAGTTCTCCGGAATTCATTGAAATGCTTTTGCAGCCCCTGATGCCTGATACGATATCTATGCAGGCCTGTACCGAGACCCTTTCGGAGTCTGGTATGCTGCCAAAGTCATCTTCTTCTTCTGATCCTTTGGCTGTCTCTGCCTCTGTTGGGTCTGGAGCCGTGATGCAGGCACTGGCTTCCGAGGAGGCCTCTCACACTACTGATTCTAGACAAAAAAAACAACGTCCTCTTATCCAACTACCATTTCTCTCAGACCGATGGATACTATTAGGCCTAGAAGCCAGGCCGCTCCTAGAAAATCCACCCCTAATCTCCATCTTACTCCTGCTCCACTACCTCAAGCCCAATTGCTTAAGATGGTGGAGGATCTTATCTCTCTTGTTAGGGATAGTCAGGCCACATCTTTTAAAATGAAAAGACACCCTTCTCCTGAAATACTGTCAGAGCAAGATTCTGAGGAATCTGATTATTCAGTTTTTGAAGAGGAACAGCAGCCTCTTACTGCTTATGAAAACTTGGATGCAGAGGAATCCATTCCTTCTGCCTCCCCACCAGAAGACCTTTCCTTTGGGGAAACCCTTCACACCCTCAGGGAACATTTCCTTTGGGAATCTCCGGACTTCCCTTAGTCTAAGAAAAGACTAAGAGTTTCTAGACCTGACCCAGTACAGACTCCCTGGCCATCCCCTTTATTTTAGAAGTGGTGGATGATGTTTTCCATTAATCCAGCTTAGCCCCTGATGCCCTCCCACCTGTTCCCACTAAACCTGACAGGTATTACAGAGTACCAAATTCTCACAAGTACTTGTACAGAAATCCTGCTGCAGACCCAGAGGTCATTACACAGGGACCAAAAGGAGCTAAGGTTAGTTCTGCAAAGCATCCTATCCCTTCTGACAAGGAATCCAGAGCTCTGGACAGATGGGGTAAAAAAGTATACACCTCTGCAACCTTAGCTATCAGAGCACTCAACTGTCAGTTCCATATGTTAAAATATCACTAACACACTTTGGAACTATTAAAACAAAGGATTTCTTCTTTTCCTGACTGTGCCAATTCGAAAGAGTTAGCAGATTTACTGCACTCTACTTGTCAAGTGGCTAAACACACACTACACTGTGGATCTGACACCCTAGAAGCCTCAAGCAGGGCAGCAGTGTCAGGATTTGTCATTAGGAGACATGCATGGTTGAAGGAACAACCTCTTCCCTGATCATGTCAAGTCTAAATTAATTGATGCACCCTTGGATAAGGACCACTTGTTTGAAATAAAAGCAGAAGAGGTGCTTAAAAAGATGGAAGACAAAGCAAATTCTATGCAGACAGTAAAAGATTTCTTTCAGGATCAACCTCCCAAGTTCAGCAGGAATTTCCCTTCTAAGCACTGGTTCTTTACTGCACCTAGTAGACAGGGGCAAGGTAAGCCCTGCAGGGACAGACCACCCAGACCTTTATCCCAGGGACAGCAGAGAACAGTAGACCTCCACCTCCACCCCAAAGGCAGGGAGTTCTATGCCATCCTTCTATGTCAGAAACTCTCAATGACTCCCTCTCCCCACCTCTGCCCTCCTTTTGATCACCAAAAGCTAAGAGGAAGGCTCTCCCTCTGCAAAGAAAATTGGCTTTTTGTAACCAAAGACCAACGGGTCTTAAAGATAATTTTTCAGGGATACAAATTCTCTTTCAACGAACTCCCAATTCCAAGAGGGTACCCAGACTTACCTCCAAATCAGTGGGCAGAGGCATTGAAAAAGACCAAACTCTCATACCCCAGGGTGCAGTAGAACCTGTTCCCACAGTCCAAACAGGCAAAGGCTTTTATTCCAGACTATTCCTTGTCCCAGAAAAGAGGGCACTTGGTACCCCATCCTGGATCTATCCATTCTGAACACCTCCCTGGTGGTCCTCAAATGCAAAATGCTTACTTTGCACCAGCTGCAGCCTATGCTGACAAACAGTGCCTGGTTAGTGACCGTAGACCTAAAGGATGCTACCTCCACATTCCCATAAGGGAATCCTGCAGGAAATTTCTGTGCTTCAGGGCAGGCTCACAACGCTTTCAGTTCTCTGCACTACCCTTTGGCTTATCTACTGCTCCCAGGGTATTCACCAAATGCTTAGCCCCGGCCATAGCATTTTGCAGACAGAGAAATATTCAGATTTACCCTTATCTGGATGACTGCCTAATTCAGGCAGAGTGCAAAGAAAAGCTGCTCCAAGACCTCCTCTTTGTCAAAACCATCCTAACTTCCTTTAGGGTTCACCAACAACGAAAACAAATCAAAGCAGACCCCCTCCAGGAGAATCATTTTCCTGGAAGCACTGCTGGACACAGCATCCCAAATGGCCTTCCTGTCACCAGAAAAGCAGAGCTTCCTGCCACTCTACTTTACCCAGCTGGCTTCCAGAAGTCACTTCACTGCAAGGAAGTTCCTGCAAGCCTTGGGGTACATGGCATCTTGCATCTTTCTAATTCCTCTGGCCAGGCTTCACATGAGGAAACTTCAGTGGTATCTAAAGAACCCTTGGGGTCAGCACAGTCCACCTCTAGAGACCTCTCTCCCTCTGATCCCCTGTATAAGGGCTGAGTTTCTCTGGTGGGCAAGAGCTTGTGGCAAGAACAAGGGTCTTCCCTTCATACTCCGCCCTATCGGGCAGACCATCACCACCGATGCCTCAGACATTGCTTGGGGCTATCACCTAGTAGGAAGGTGCACCCAAGGCCTTTGAGATGTGCAGCACCTTCCCTTACACATCAACCAGAAGGAAATGATGGCAGTACAAAAGGCTCGGATATCCTTCAAATCCCATCTCAGGCCAGGGTTTCTCCTTATCAAAACAGACAACACCACTTTAATGTGGTACAGAAACAAATATGGAGGGACCCAATCTTACTGTCTGTGCAGACTAGCCATGAACCTCTGACTGACC
Source organism: Protopterus annectens (assembly GCF_019279795.1). NCBI lineage: Eukaryota > Metazoa > Chordata > Ceratodontiformes > Protopteridae > Protopterus > Protopterus annectens. The sequence continues at coordinate 972,040,682 of NC_056744.1, forward strand.
GCCTCCTCCATGGGATTGCACCAAATAGTCCATTACCTACCAGGGATCAACAAATCCCTGGCAGACCACTTAAGCAGAAACTTGCTGGACCCCCATGAATGGCAGCTCCACAGAAAAATCTTTTTGCAAGCCACTCACGAGTGGGGAACTCTGGAGGTGGATCTTTTTCTTCACACCTCAACCACTAGTTGGAAACATTCTGTACCAGGGAGTATCACCACCTAGCATGGAAGGTGGATGCCTTGACCTTCCCCTGGAACTCACTCTTTGTGTACACATTCCCTCCCCTGCCCCCTATTCCCAAGTTACTGATCAAGATAAGGGAGGAGAGGCCAGAGGCCATTCTCATTGCTCCAGATTGGCCCAGGCAGCATTGGTACCCCTTACTGCGCAGCCTGATATCACAGCCTCCTCGGTAGCTTTCCTTCATCTCAGACCTCTTGACTGAGGTGGGAGGGGGGATGCTGCATCCGGACTTGCAGACTCTCAACCTGACATCATGGTTTATACCCTAAAAGGAAACAAGGGGCCCCTGTTAAGCAAACAAGTCCTAGATATTATCACAGAAGCCTGAAGGCCCAGCACCAGCAAATCTTATGCAGGAAAACGGAAAATATTCTGCTCCTGGAACCAGTCCACAGGTGGCATTTCCTCACATCCTTCCATCCCTCTTATCCTGGACTATCTAGTGGAGTTACTAAATAGTGGCCTTTCCTTCTCTTCTATTAAAATCCATGCCTCAGCCATTTCAGGTCATTTCAATACAGATCCACCCCTGTTCTCACATCCTTGGATTAAACAGTTCCTCATAGGGGCTTCAAATATCAGACCTCCCAGAAGGCCACCCACACCAGCCTGTGAACTGAATTATGTTCTGGAAAAACTAATCTTACCACCCTTCGAACCTGCTTCTTCAGCAAAACTGAAGTACCTCTCCTTGAAGACTGCTTTCCTGTTAGCTATCACCTCTGCCAGAAGGGGTTCAGAACTTCAGACATTGATGGCCATTGAGCCCTTCCTCATTTTCCATGTAGACAGGGTCTCCTTGAGGACTAACCCCACCTTTATGCCCAAGGTGGTATCTAATGTGACTCTCAACCAGGCCATACATCTACCCACCTTCTTTCCTAACCCTCAAACATCTATCCACCTTCTTCCCTAACCTTCAAACAAGGGGGAGAGAATTCTGCACCCACTAGATGTGCACAGACAGCTCATACACTGCCTAGACCATACTAAAGCCTTCAGGAAAACAGACCAACTGCTGGTCAGTTTTGCCCCAGGGGCAGAGGGGAAGCCCATTTCCAAGCAAACCATCTCCAAATGGATATCACACTGCATCCATTTCTGATACAGATTTCACAGGAAACCACCCCCTAAGTCTGTTCTTACCCATTCCACTAGGGCAGCCTCCACATCCACAGTATTCCTGAAAGAAGTTCCCACCAGGGACATCTTGGAAGCTGCCACCTGGACTTTTGTCCATACCTTTACTAAGCATTACCACCTACCTCTTTTCTTTAAGGCTAGGGCAAGGTTTGCCAGTGCAATCCTGGTTTCCCTCCCTCCTTCCCCCTTATATCCTCTTTTCTTAGGGAGACATAAGCTTCTTATGGTGGCTTTTTACCACCAGGTCCCCTTTACCATATTTCCTGGGGCTTCTGACTGGTTAGGGCAACAAACACTGATGGTGTTGGCTGCCATGCTTTATAGCATTGACAATCTGATGTCAGTCAACAAGCAACAACAGCCGATGCAGAAAAGCATTGACTCTGGTATTCTGGCCAGCCGAGAGCTATCACAGCAGGACTAACCCACAGGTGATGACTGCAACAGTGAATACACTCGAACATCTACATTTATGGTAAGTGTACACAACTATACTTTCTCTAGATACATCATTGGATGACATACATACTCAGGCAGTATCTGTACTCTCATTGGACCTATTCAGATTAGATAGTTTCTGTGATTGGTTAGCATTATGAACTAAGCGTTTTTCTTTTGACCAAGTAAAGATATGCCCATTATTGAAGTCTTTGATGTCCCTAAATTTTTTTTTTCTTTTTTACATCGAGTAAACGCTGCTCATATAAATCAGTGACAGAAAATAGTTCATCCAACTTGCGTCTATAAGATATGGAGTCAGCTGAGGCATTGATTTTTTCAATATTCTCCATAATTTTATTCCGTAGCCTAATCTCAATAGGAGCAAAGTACTTTAGAAGTAAGTGAATATATCCAGAGCTTACTTCTAAGTTAAAAGTTTGCCATTCCTTGAGCAAATCAGGAAGTGAATTGCCGTATGTTGTCATTTTGCAAACTCGCAAATCTGTGGGGAGTACTTTATATTTGAGACACGCTTCCAAGTGCAATCTCTGCCATTGTAGTCTTTTGAAGCGATAAAGGCTATTCTCTGTAGAACGGAATAGTTGCATAAACTGTTCATAGTTATTAGTATTACTGTTTTGTGTTTGTAAGTTCTCAGCTGTACCTATATCCAAAGAAAGCAGCGGATTTTTGCCAGCAGTAAGTAACATCCATTGAAAGAGGCAGTCTGATTAACATTAGGTATATAATCAAGTTCCTCAAATGCACCTTCTGCCTTGTAATTGAAAATATAGAACGCAGAACGAAAAATGAGCAAAAGAAGTATTAAAAATAAAAAGAGAATACTGGTAGGCAGACTGTGCATATTATTAAAAACTTTAATACAAAATAAATAAAATAACCAGGTAAGCGCTTTCGTGCTCACACGTAGTACTTCATCAGATCTAAATTAATCAAGCAATTCTTTCTTTTTATAGGCTAATGCTTTAGACCTTGTGACTTTAATACAGGCTTTATAGGTATAAGTTCATTTAACAGTTTCCCTTTTGTAGCTTGTAGAATTCTCATCCATTTGATTTCAATACACTCAGTACATGCTCTAGTATCCCCTCCTCTTAAACCAGTTTTGCATAACTCTAGTACCATAAGTTTAAAACAGTGGTCATTTACTGAATGAGTAATGTGTTTAGATAAAGCATTTTTGCTATCTTGTTTGTTTATACCGTACAAATGTTCCCTAATGCAATCTCTTAGATTTGTGTTTCACTGTTTCAGTCATCACGTTTGGGTTGATTCCCAAAGCTGAAGAAAAGAGTGGAGGCAGTCAAGAAGACTGGGGGCTGGCTAGGATGCCCTGCAAGACTGCGGTGGCAAAGCCTGCCCTAGATTTGGAGAAGGTAGGCAGGTGGTAATGCTTGGTGAAGGTATGAACTGATGTCCATGTTGCAGCCTCCAGGATGTCCCTGGTGGGGTCCCCTCTGAGGAAAGCTGCAGAGGTGGAGGTTGCTCTGGTAGAATGTGTCCTGAACCCCCTTAGGGGGAGGTTTCCCATGTTGCTTGTAGCAGAAATGGATGCAGTTTGCTATCCATTTGGAAATGGTTTGTTTGGAGATGGCTTTGCCTTCTGCTCCTGCAGCAAAGCTGACTAACAATTGTTCAGTCTTTCTAAATGATTTAGTCCTGTCTAGACAGAATCTGAGTCATCTGTGCACTTCTAGAAAGTGCAGTATCCTTTCCCCCTTGTTTTGTGGGTTAGGGAAAAAGGTGGGCAAATGACTGGATTGGTTGAGAGCCACACTGGACACCATTTTTGGCATGAAGGATGGGTTAGTCCTGAGGGGGAGACCCTGTGAGCATGGAAAATGATGAAGGGCTCTACAGCCATTAGTGCTTGTAGCACGGATACTCTTCTTGCCAAAGTGATGGCCAGAAGCAAGGTTGTCTTCCATGAGAGAAACTTTAACTCTGCTGAAGCTGCTGGTTCAAAGGGGGGCAGGGTGAGCTTTTCCAATGCAAAGATTAGGTCCCAAGCTGGGGTAGGTGCACTTCTGGGTGGCCTCAGGTTGTTCATAGGTAGGTACTAGGCTATTGGCCCTAGGGCCTATATAAGCCTAGCCAAAAAGGTACCCTGACTTTCGCCACCGAAGAAAATTGTTTTCCTGTGCTCCTGTCAAGCAGAGCCACAGAGGTGATCCCCTGGGTAAATTTCCTATTTCCCATCCAATCATCAAGATTTTTCTTGAAGAGTGCTAATGAGGAGCTTTGATATAGATAGGTAGTTTGTTCCAGAATATGGGAAGTCTCTGAGACAGGAATCTATCCCTCCAGCATGTCTGTTTGTTGTAGTGATAAGGTTTAGGTCCCTAGAGCATGTAGCTCGGAGGGACTGGGATTTCTTTAAGTGGAGCATTTCCAACAGCTCTGGGTTTGACATAGCTTTGTATGTTAGACAGAGATCGCCTCTGAGTAGGCGATATGCGATGGAGTAAAGCTGGAGTTTTTTGAGACGGTCTGCGTAGGGCATCTGTTTGAGGCTGGTAATTCTCTTTGTGAGGTATTTCTGTGGCCTTTCCAGTTGTTGTAGATGTTTTGTGAGGTACATACCAAAAGGGGCATTGTACTCTGTAATGGGTCTAATGAGTGACGAGTAGAGGGGAACAATGACCTCTTTTTTCCTGAATAAGAATCCTTTTGTGATGAGGTGTGCCAAGTAGAAGGATTTCCTGACTACTGTGGCGATGTGATTATCAAAGGAGAGACTACTGTCCACCTGTGTCCCAAGGTCTCTTATCACACTTTCAGTGTTAAGTAGACTACCACCTGTGTGGTAGCACATGGGTACAGAGTTTTTACCAGAGGGGATGGCAATGCACTTTTTGGCATTGAGCTTGAGGCCATGGCCTTGACACCAGGCATCTATCTCCTTGAGGCCCTTTTGTAGGATGTCCACATCCTTAGGAGTTTCGATTATGGCTCCTAGTTTGCAGTCATCTACGAACTTAACTTCGTTAGCCAAAGGCCTTCTGTGTTAGCCTGTACTTCAGAAAAGTAGATACCAAACAGGAGAGGATGCAGGGCTGAACCTTGTGGTATTCCACTTGTCACTGGTCTGAAGTCAGATTTGGAGTTTGCTACTTTCAGTGTGAGTTCTGGCAGTGAGCCAGTTGGCAAACCCATCTTGTGACATAGGGATTTATACCTAGTTTAGTGAGTTTATAATTCCAGAGTGGGGGATGGTGTCAAAAGCCATGGTGAGATCTAGATAAGTTGTGTGAAGCACCTTACCCTCGTCTATGGCTTTGGTGACTGAGCAGTCAGGTTTAGGAGACATGATCTGCCTTTTACAAACCCGAACTGGGTGGGGTCCAGAGTTTGGAGATTACCAATGTCTTTGTGTATAAGATCCATGATGATACTTTCCATGGCCTTGCAGACCAGGCTCATTAGGGTAATGGGGCGGTAGTTCCCTGGGTCCATGGTGGCTCCCCCTTTGTGGGGTGGGATAACCGTTGCTGTGTGCCTTTCAGTGGGCACAAAGCCTGAGGTGAGGCTATGATTGAACATGGTGCTTAGGTGGGGTGCCAGTTCATTCTGCAGTTCGTGTAGAGCACATCCTAGGATGTTGTCAGGTCCCATAGATGCTGTGTTCTTGGCTTTGGAGAGTGTGGATTTTACCTGTGCAGCCGTGTTTACAGGAACTTTGCATTGTTCTGGTATAGAGATGGGCCCTTTAGGGGGTGTGGGTAAAATTAGCACTGAACCTGCCAGGATGTTGGCAATATCAGTTGGTTCTGTATATTTAGTGCCATTGTGCTGTAACTCAGGGCAGATCTGAGTGTTGCCATTGAAATTCTTGACATAGCTGTAGAATGCTTTGTGGTTGTCTTTAGAATCAGTGGCGATTTTGTTTTCATAACTAGATTTGGAGGATTTTATGTGAGATCTCAGCTTCTTACTGAGGCTGACCAGGGAGTTCCTCCAGTCATAGGATTTTATTATTTTTTGCAACACTTTCTTTCTTCTGTTGTAAAGTTTGTTTATGGCAGGGGACCACCAGGTTGGCTTCCTTTTTTTGGAGGATAGCATCTTGGTTCTGTTAGGGATAGCATGATCCATGCACTCATGTAAGTGCTTATAAAGTGCATTTGTGTAGGATTCAGTAGTCATATCTCTATTGTCCGTCTGCATGTGTGTCGTGAAGTTTGCCACATCTGTCTTAAGAAGCATGAAGTTGGCTTTGGAGAAATGTTTTACAGTGGTTTACCTAATGGGGGGTGGGGGCAGGATGTGGATGTCTAGGGTGATTAGTTTGTGATCGGACCTGACCAAAGAGGAATATTGCTGGCCCCCGGTGGGGGTGTGGATAAGTTGATCCAATGCATTGGAATTTATGAATTCCAGAACACGTTGAGCAAAAGAGAGTTGGTACATGAGTAGTTTTCCCAGTTAATGGTGGGGTAGTTGAAATCACCCATTATTAGGTGTTGGGTTGTACTTAAATATTTTCCAGTGTATCAAGAAATGAGGAATGGGAATCCTGGGGCATGGTGGGGGATCTGTAGAAAGTTACAGTTTGGATTGCGGTCTTGCCCAGAGTTAGTTGCACTTGGATCATTTTGGATTCATTATGCTGAGCAACTAGCCTGGAGGTGTGGATATCCTTAATGAATATGAACATGCCTCCACCTTTAGTGTTTCGGTCCATGTTAGGTGGTCGAAAGCTGTGGTATGAATTATAGCCTGGTAATGCAGGGGTGCTCTCTGGAGCCTTGAACCAGGTCTCTGTCACTGCACAGATGTCTATGTTCTCCATTTTAACGACTGCCTCGAGTGAATGCATTTTGAGGTTTAGACTTCTAGCATTGAGTGGCATTACCCTCAGATTTTGCTTGCTTGTACCTGTTAAGGTGGTGAATTTGTCATTTGAACCTTGCCTAAAAAAGGCACTGTAGGGGTGGTAAGAGCCTTAGCCAGTATCCGGAATCCCAAGGGTGACAGGTGCAGGCTATCTCTGGCAAAGCATCATGGTCTGTCGATCATGTCATCCCAGGCAGACTGATACTGGATCCCCTTAGAATGAAACCAGAAGCTTAGCCAATTGTTCAAGTCAATCATTTTGTCCTTGTACTGTGGTGTCATTTTGGGTGATGGCAGGATGCTACTCAGGGCTAGGGTCGTACCCGCCTTGACTACAAGATTGGAGAGCTCCTCCATGTTTCTTTTCATGTAGTACAGGGAGGTATATCTCAGGTCATTCACACCAACATGGACAATGACAGAGTCATATTTGTATTTGTTGTAGAGTGACCTGTGTGCGTGCGTTGTGGCGGATCCTGGCACCCGACAGGCAGCTAACAGTAACTTTCTCCTTGTTTAGCCTGGTGAGTGGAATATCAGTGTGCCTGACTATAGAGTCACCTATGACTAGAATGTTGGGTGCATTGCTATGCCTTATGGACTGTGGTTGAGTGTCACACTGAGTTTGTTGGCTATGTGTCAGTTGGGTTGTGTTTTGGGGGGTGGAGGTTGCTTGCGTTTCTGCTTTGGAGGTCTCTGTTGCTTGAGCAGATTTTTATTGAGAGCTTCTGCGAATGTAGGTGTGTGTTTCATGTTTCTGTGTGTGAGTTTTGGTGGTGTAGGTTTTGATGACTGTGGTGTGGTGCAGGTGTTTGCCTTCTCCTCTTGACTGTCTAGTCCAGTCTTGGGTGAAGAGATCTTTGCTTCCAGTTTGGCTATATAAGTGCATCTCTCACAGGTAGTAGTGTTGGGTGGTAGGAGGAGAGGGTTTTCTGTGTACATGAGGCAATTACTGCATTGCCCCAAGATGCCCAGATTCATCAGGTAGACATCAGAAAACACCAGGAGCTGACTATTAGACATGCCTGGATAGGTGCTTATTTATTAAGTACTAAAAACTGCTTTCCTCTAGACAAGTGAGGAAAGTTGAGTGCTGTAGTAATTTGTAGCATATTTAGTGCTTACAACGAGTCTTGAACAAGTGCTAAGCTCAAAGAAACAGGAACTGTTTGATGAGAGGGTGAGAAAAGAGATGGCTCTGTGCTGAAATGAGCAGAGATAGCTGAGGCATGAATTTTAATAGAAGAAAATTATAGCCCCCTGTGTAGTAGGTCAGCGAGCTAATCCAGGATGAGAGGTAGGGAAGGCTGTGCCTTTCCATCTCCCTTAGCCTGGATCCAGGTGCAAAACCTTTTCCATTTGTTAGCATATGACTTTCTCATGCTAGGGCATTTGGCCTCACGTATAACATCTAGAGCCTGTTTGCTGAGACTGGCAGCTTGTGCATGGTCAGGGAATAAGCCAGGCTGCCAGATTGAGGGTCTGCAATTGAGGATGCATGAATTCTCCTTCCCTCTGGGTTAGGAGTGTTGGGATCTGAGGGAGATGCCATGGTGGCAGAGGTGACAGGCTGTGTAGCAGTGGGTACCAGTGCTGGCATGGCCAGTCTGGGGCAATCAGGATTGTCCTCAGTTTTTCCTCCCTTATTTTGAGCAGTACCCTTGTAATGAGCAGTAGTGGGGGGAATTGCATAAACCAAGAGGTTGACCCACTGGAAGGATAGAGCATCCACTTTCCAGGCCTTGCAGGGAGGCTTCCTGGTGCAGAACCTGCTGAGCTGATGGTTGGAGTGGGATGCAAAGAGGTCGACCTTCGGGGTGCCCTATTTCTGAGTTACAAGGGTGAAGGTTCTTTGGTCTAGCTGCCACTCGTGTGGATCCAGAAGATTTCTGCTTAAGTTGTCTGCCAGAGATTTTAAAGAGCCTGGCAGGAATTGTGCTAACAGGTGTAGTTGCATAGCTGAGGCCATTTGCCAAAGGGTCATGGCGAACCTGCACAGAGGGTACGAGTGAGTCCCTCCCTGCTTGTTGATATGCCACATCACAGTGGTGTTGTGTGTTTTGATCAGTAGAGCCCCCGGGGAGAGGAGGGGTCTGAAAGCTGTCAGTGCATGCTGGACAGCTAACATCTCTTTTTGGTTGATGTGCAGATGTATTTGATGTGGGCTCCATTGTCCCTGTATGCACCTGCCGTCTTGGTTTGCACCCCAGGCATAGTCTGATGCATCTATGGTGAGGGTCTGGGCAGCGTGGGATTGAGAGAAGGGTAGTCCCTTGTTGTGGTAACATGCTGCTGCCCACCAAAGAAGATCTTTCCTTAAACAAGGTTTTATTGGTATAAGAGTTTCCAGGTCTTAGAGTGTTGACACCAAAGGCTTTTTAGGTACCATTGTAGTTTCCTCATATGTAGTCTGGCATATGGAATGAGTAGAATGCAAGAAGCCATGAAACCCAGAGCTTGCAGGATTTTCCTTGCTGATAACTGGGGTCTGGTGGCTAGCTGAGAGAAAAAGGCTGTCAGGTAAGTTTGCTTTTCTGGTGTAAGGAATGCCATCTGGGATGCTGTGTCCAGGCTTGCTCCCAGGAATGTAATTTTTTGGGTACTAGTTTGGATTTCTTTTCATTGACAGTCTACCCAAGAGAGGTCAGTAGGTCCTTTACAAAGGCCAGGTGCTTGAGCAGCTTTTCCTGACTGTCTTCCTGAATTAGGCAGTCGTCTAAGTAGGGGTAAATTTGAATATTTCTTTGCCTACAAAAAGCAAAGGCGGGAGCCAGACATTTTGTGAAAACTCTGAGAGCAGTGGATAAGCCAAAGGGGAGTGCAGAGAACTGAAAGTGCAGTGACCCTGCCCTAAAACGTAGATATTTCCTGCATGATTCCCTGATTGGGATGTAGGTAGGCCTCTCTTAGGTCTGGGGTGGCTAACCAAGGATCCTTGGAGAGCATAAGTAGTAGTTGCTGGAGGGTGAGCATTTTGAATTTTGGTATCAACAGAAAGGTGTTTTAGAATGGAAAGATTGAGAATGGGGCACCAGGTGCCCTCATTTCTGGGTACCAGGAAGAGTCTGGAGTAGCAACCTTGGCCTATCTGTTCAGTAGGAACTTGCTCTATTGCCCTCTTAGAGAGCAGGGAAAGGATTTGCTTTTTGGCCTCTGCCCACTGGTTTGGGGGCGCATTTGGGAACCCTTTTGGGGTTGGTAGAGTGTGGAAATAAAATTTGTATCCCTGGGACACTATGTTGATTACCCAGCGGTCGTTGGTAATGGTAGCCCAGGTGCTTGCATGGAAGGAGAGATGTTCATCGTGTTTCACTGTTGCAGTCATTATACTAGGGTTATCCTGCTGGCAGGCTACCCGCAGTCGGCCTGAATTCCAAAGTCTTGGTCCGGCGTCGGTTGCTGTTGCCTCTTCCCTGACGTCAGTGCGCCAGGGGTATAAAAGATGCAGCCAACGCCATTTTCTTCAGTCTTTCTTGCCGCGTGGTGCCCGAAGCAAAAGCAGTTTGCAAGTGCCGGTCGGCCGACTCATTTTTGTGTTAGAATTTTAGATCCGAAGTCTTCATTTAAAGCTAAGTACCCCATTGGGGAAACTTTTTTCTTGCTCCAGACCGATGTCAGAAAAAGTTAATAATTGTATTTCTTGTGAGAAGCAAATACCTCATAAGGACTTCCATTCTTATTGTATTCCTTGCCTAGGCCCTGATCACAACGTTGCTAATTGCAGGTTTTGTGTTAGATTTAACCAACGCACTATTAAGCGTCGGCACGATTTTGCTTTTCATTATTTTGGCTGAAGATTTAATTACACGATGTCATCGGATAGCCATCCGACTACCGCAATTCACAAGAAACACACAGAAAAGGAAAAGGACAGGCATCCGAGGTCCAGAACTGATAACGAGGCTTCTTCTAAGCCAGTCGTCGGTTCGCCGGTTCTCAAAGAAGCGCTTTTGCAGCCCCTGACGCCCGCTACCTCAGAGCCGCAGGCTGCTTCTGACTCCCACGTGAAGCCGACTAGGCCACAGGAAACTCAAGGTATTGGACACTCGGAAAATATTCCCTCAGATGGGTCCAGAGCCGCTGAGCAGGCACCGGCTTCTGAGGGTGTTTGCAGGCCTACACATCTATATGTAAAATCGACTTCCGCTTCAAAGGCAAAGACTAAAGCACCACTAAAGACAAAAGAAACAAGTGCAGCAATCCCATGGACAGGCCTCCATGCCTAAGAAACAGATGCTGAAAATGGCCGAAGACCTTATTACTTTGATCAGAGGTTCCCATCCCCCTCCTGATAAAAGGCCTAGGCAAGAGAGAGAATATGAATCCTCAAATCGGGTTTCCATTTCCTCTGACTCCTCTTCTGAACAGGAATACTCTCTTTCTCCCTTTGAGGATTCTGATGCTGAAGAATCTATCCCTTCAGCCTCTCCTCCTGAGGATTATTCTTTTGGGGAAACTCTGCATACCATGAGGGAGCACTTTCACTGGGAGAGCCAAGATTAGTCAGAATCTAAGAAAAGGCTCTGAGACTTTCTTTTACTACCTCAGCACAGGCCTCTTGCTATTTCCCCTGTTTTAGACATTGTAGATGATGTATTTTCAGAGTCCGGCCTGTCTCCTAACTCTTTACCCCCTGCACCTGTTAAGCCAGCCAGATACTACAGGGTTCCAGATTCACATAAATTTCTTTAGAAAAACCCTGCTGCTGACCCAGAAACTATTTCTCAGGGTCCCAAAGGGGTCAAGGCTTCCACTGCAAAAAACCCTATCCCCTCTGATAGGGATTCAAGGGCTCTGGACAGATGGGGGAAAAAGGTTTACACTTCTGCTACCTTGGCTGTAAGGGCTTTAAATTGTCAGTTTCATATGCTTAAATATCAGCAATACTTAATGTCACTGCTAAATCAGAAAATGTTGACAAATTCTGAATGTGCAGAAAACAAGGAAATGCAGGAATTATTGCATGCAGCTGAACAAGTGGGAAAGCATAATTTGCAATGTGGTTTTGTTTCTCTGGAGGCCTCTTGCTGGGCCGCTGTTACGGGTTCCGTCATTAGGAGGCATGCTTGGTTAAAGGAACAGAATCTGCCTGATAATGTTAAAGCAAAATTATTGGATGCTCCATTACAGCATGATACTTTGTTTGGTGTTAAAGCAGAAGAGATGTTGAAGAAAATGGAGGACAAAGCGAAATCTTTGCACACAGTTCAGGATTTCTTACAGGTACAGCCACCCAGATTTAGCAGGAACTGGCCTACAAAGAATTGGCCCTTTCCAGTGTCGGACAGGCCACAAAGAGGCAGATACAGACGCCCCAGAGGCAGATCCCAGCCCCAAGGCTCATACAGGCCTAAACAATGGGGTGCTTCTACCTCCAAAAGCGGAGAAGACAAATCACAGTCATACAGGAAACAGTCCTAATGACTTTCCTCTGCCAGCACCAAGCACTTATCTTTTGGCAGCCCCCTTAGGGGGAAAACTAACACTTTTTTCACAAAATTGGAACATGATCACCCAGGTCTTGAATATAGTGTCTCAGGGCCACAGGTTCCACTTTCACACCCTGCCAACGGCAAAAGGTATGACAGACCTGCCACACAATCAATGGGCAGAGGCACAAAAACAAGTTTCCTCCCTCATGGACATGAGGGCCATTCACCGAGTACCACAGCAAGAGCAGGGACAAGGACTTTACTCAAGACTTTTCTTGGTACCCAGAAAGGACAAAGCCTGGAGACCAATACTTGACCTGTCTATTCTAAACACATTTATGCACTTTCCAAAATTCAAAATGTTGACTCTGCAGCAGCTTCTGCCCATGCTGGGCAAGAAGGCTTGGCTTGTAACTTTGGACCTAAAAGAGGCATACCTGCATGTCCCAATCAATCTTGCAGAAGATACCTCAGATTCATAGCTGGCTCAAGGCACTACCAATTCTCTGCACTGCCCTTTGGCTTATCTACTGCGCCCAGGGTCTTCACAAAATGCCTGGCACCAGTAATTGCTTTTTGCAGACAAAGAGGAATTCAAATATATCCTTACTTGGACGACTGCCCTATTCAAGCAGAGAACCAGGACATTCTACTAAAGCATCTGGCGTTTGTAAAAAGATTACTAATTTGCCTAGGGTACACAGTAAATGAAAATAAATCAAAACTAGTACCCTCTCAAGAGATAATATTCCTGGGTGCAAGCTTAAATACAACTGCCCAGATGGCTTATCTCATGCCAGACAAACAAAGGCAACTGACTTCTTACTTCAAAATGTTGGCAACAAAGACCCAGTTATCTGCAAGAAAAAAAATTCTGCAGGCTTTGGGCTTCATGGCATCCTGCATTCTGCTAATTCCATATGAAAGACTGCATATGAAGAAACTACAATGGTATCTAAAAAGTGTTTGGACTCAACATTGACACAGCCTGGAAACATTAATTACCCTCATTCCCTGTCTGCAACAGGAGTTTCGATGGTGGGCAAAGGCCTGTCGCCACAACAAGGGACAGCCATTCACTTTACCCACAGCCAGGCAGACACTAACAACAGATGCATCAGATTATGCCTTGGGGGGCCCACATGGCATGAAAATGTATTCAGGGCACATGGCCGCAAGCCAAATGCATCTTCATATCAATCAAAAAGAGATGCTAGCTGTTAAGAATGCCCTGACCGCCTTCAAGGATCTACTTCATCCAGAACAACTGCTGATGAAGACGGACAATACTACAGTCATGTGGTACATAAACAAATAGGGAGACACACATTCCTACCCCCTCTGCAGACAAGCCATGACTTTATGGAACACAGCATTGACTTATCAAGTACACGTGCAAGCACAATTCCTGCCAGGAAAGACAAATACTCTGGCAGACGAACTAAGCAGGAACCTCATGGATCCTCACGAGTGGAAACTGGATCCACAAATCTTCAGCATGATAACAAGGAAATGGGGATGCCCAGACATAGATATATTTGCCTCCCCTCACAACTGCCAACTACAGAGATTCTGCACAAGGACTTATCACAAGCAAGCATGGAAAGTGGGATGCTCTGTCATTCAGCTGGAAAACCCTTACAGTATATTCCTTTCCTCCACTGCCTCTCCTCCCCAAGGTACTCCTAAAGGTCAGACAAGAGAAGCCAAAAATGATACTGATTGCCACAAACTGGCCCTGCCAGCACTGGTACCTAACCCTAAAGAGCTTGTCTCAAGGCCCAGTCTGGACATTACCTCAAATTCCTCACTTACTGACCCAACAAAATAATCAGATCCTGCACAGCCAGTTCAGAACCCTAAATCTGGCAGCATGGCGGATAATGTAACCATTCAGAACACATCTCTCTAAAGCAGTTATGGATGTTATTTTGGAGGTCATGAGGCCCAGCACCAGACGATCTTATGCAGAAAAATGGAAGAGATTCTGTGCTTGGAACCAGGGACAAGAATTTGACATGCTCGTACCAAATATCCCTCAGATTTTACAATACTTAACTGAGATGCTGGACAAAGGCCTATCCTTTTCATCAATTAAGATCCATGCCTCTGCCATTTCAGCTCATTACAATACGGACCCACCTATTTTTTCACATCCACTGCTAAGGCAGTACCTCAGAGGGGCCAAAAACATAAGACCTCCAAGGAGAGCGCCAATACCTGCATGAGACCTCAATTATGTCTTGGAAAAACTCACAATGCCTCCTTTTGAGCCAGCCAATACAGCTGAGATATATTTTTTATTATGAAAAACAGCTCTGCTCCTAGCAATAACCTTGGCAAGAAGAGTCTCAGAGTTACAGGCACTAATAGCTGTGGAACATTTCATAATTTTCCATCCAGACAGTGTTTCTCTGAGGACAAACCCAACATTTATGCCTAAGGTAGTGTCCAGTGTGGCCCTTAACCAAACCATTCATTTGCCTACCTTTTATCCAAACCCACAGAATAAGGGTGAAAGACTTCTGCATTCTTTGGACATACACAGACAGCTACGCTTCTACTTGGACAGAACTAAAGCTTTCAGAAAGACTGAGCAACTCTTAGTGGCATTTGCTGCAGGATCACAAGGAAAGGCTATCTCAAAGCAGACTATTTCAAAATGGGTAGGCCACTGCATTCGTTTCTGTTATTCACAACATGGCAAATCAGTGCCTAAGGGCATTAGGCCACATTCAACCAGAGCAGCAGCCTTCCTCAGAGGAGTACCAACCAAAGACATTTTAGAGGCTGCAACTTGGACTTCAGTGCACACTTTTACAAAGTACTACCACTTACCTCTTTACTCTAAATCCAGAGCAGGCTTTGCCATTGCAGTTCTGCAGGGCCTCATAGCCACTCCTAATTCTATTTAGACCCAGCCACCCAACCTCAGCTTTGGGATTCAACCCAAGTGTAATGACTGCAACAGTGAAACACGATGAATATAGTACAGTTGTGTACCTACCATAAATGTAGATGTTCAGGTGTATTCACTGTTGCAGACCAGGTTACCCCTCCACCATCCCCCTTTCTTTGCTGGGACTTATCTGTATTTCTCTATTCTATACAACCTATGTGGTGTATTTGCTTGTAGATGAAGATAATGTTTTATTTTAGTGCATGCTTTTTTATTGGTATAATTTTTAGCCTACCCTTTTGGGGGCACCTGACATCTGGGGCAAGAAAAACTAAAGAAAATTGCGTCGGCTGCATCTTTTATACTCCTGGCGCATTAACGTCAGGGAAGAGGCGACAGCAACCGACACCGGACCAAGACTTTGGAATTCAGGCCGACTGCAGGTAGCCTGCCAGCAGGATAACCCTAGTGTAATAACTGCAGCAGTGAATACACTCGAACATCTACATTTATGGTGGGTACAAAACTGTACCTCCTAGGGGCAAGTGCACATAGGCAGAGGGAAGGGGTGGAAGTGGAGAGTCTTTGTGAGTTCTTACCGTGAGGGGGTGGCTTAGCACTCCCTGGTTTTGAAGCGGAGGAACTCCATTGCTTAGATCTCTGCATTTCCTGGGGCTGCTGTCTGGGCTGAGCTGACCTGGAAGGGGTAGGAAAGGACCAGTGCTTGGAGGGGCAATGCCTCTATTGAACCTGTGTGGCTGGACCTGCAGGAAGTCCTTAAGTGTGTGCATAGATTTAGCTTTTCCTTCCAACTTTTTTAAGACCTCCTCTGCCTTGGTGCCAAATAAGTTGTCTTTGCGCAAGGGTGCATCCAATAATTTGGATTTGACATGATCTGGCAAGGGCTGTTCTTTAAGCCAAGCATGCCTTCTAAGGACCGAAACAGTGACTGCTGCCCTGTAAGATGCTTCTAGGGCGTCAAAGCCACATTGTAAGGTGTGCTTAGTTATTTGGCTTGCAGAATGCATTAACTCTTGTAACTCTATTTTCTGCACAAGCAGGAAAAGATGATATTTTTTGTTTGAGGAATTCCATGGTATGTTGCTTAAATTTTAGCATATGGAACTGACAATTTAGTGCTCTAATAGCAAGAGTAGCAGAGGTGTATACTTTTTTACCCCATCTGTCTAATACTTGGGAATCCCTATCTGAGGGGGTGGGATTCTTAGCAGAAGTTGCTTTCATTCCTTTAGGCCCTTGAGAAAACAGTAGGAGTTTTGAAAAAAAAATTGTGAGAGTCAGGAACTCTGTAGTACCTGTCAGGTTTCCTGGGAGGAGGAGGAAGGGTGTCAGGAGACAAACTAGATTCCATGAAAACATCATCCACAACATCCAGGACAGGAGGAATGGCCAGAGGTCTTTGCTGTGGAAGATTTAAGAATTCTCTGAGTCTCTTTTTAGACTGAGGGTAGTCCTGACATTCCCATTGGAAATGCTCCCTTAAAGTATGTAGGGTTTCCCCAAAGGAAAAGTCCTTGGGTGGAGAGGCTGAATGAATGGATTCCTCTGCATCAGAATCCTCATAAGCAGAGAGAGGTTGCATGTCTTCATATTCAGGTGCCTTAGAGTCATCGGACTACTGTTCAGATAAAACTACTGGGGACAAATCTCTTTCTTTTGGAAAGGGTAGCTTGGCTTCCCCTAGTCAGCATTATAAGGTCTTCTGCCATTTTAAGCATTTGAGACTGAGGCAAGGAAGCAGGTACCTAAGATTAGGTTGTCGGTTTCTTGGGTGTGGTTCGTACCCTGGGACTTAGAAACTTGGTAGTTTTAGTCTGTGTCAAGAATCGGTAGTGTGAAGTACTTCCTCAGAAGCCAGTGCCTGCTGAGCAGCTCCGGACCCATTCAGGGTAGAGACATCTGCAGGATCCTTAGTCGAAGAGTCTCGCAGTATACCGGACTCCGAAAGGGTCTCGGTAGTAGCCTGCAAATCCACAGAAGCAGACATCAGGGGCTGCGAAAGCACCTCACTGAGGATCGGAGAACTGACGACTAGCTTAACGAAAGTGTCGTCGGTAGGTTTGGACCTGTGCGGTCTGTTTCTGTCTTTATCCTTATGTTTTTTCTGAAGATCTGCTGTTGGATGGGATACTGAAGCCATATCACAGTTCGAGGCCTGAGAGTGAAAATATCTAGCTACAATATGGGCCCGACAACTTATAGTTCTGGCATTGAACAAAGCACAGAAGCCACAGTGGGGAACGTCGTGGTCTGGGCCTAAGTAAGTGACGCAGTAAGAATGAAAGTCTTGGTGTGGTATTTGCTTTCCACAGGCGAGACAATTGTTAACTTTTTCCGACATCGGTTAGAACAAGAAAAAGGAATCCCCAATGGGGTACTTAGCTTTAGAAGACTTCAACTTCAATTCGGAAAACGAAAACTCGGGTAGCAGCCGACCAGTACTCATGCAAACTGCTTCTGCTTCGGGCTCCTCGGCAAGAAAGACGGATGTAATGGCATCGGCTGCCTTATTTTATACTACTGATGACCTGACTTCAGTCCTGGAGCGACGGCAACCGACGCAAAAACACTAAGCCTCTGGTATTTGGGATGACTGAGGGCTACCCTGGCAGGGATAACCCAAATGTGATGACTGCAACAGTGAAACATGAAGAACATTATGCTAAATTGCAAGTGTTACAGTTGGCATAAATATTAACATTACAGATGCACATTGTATCAGGATGCATAAACTGGTTGTCTGTTGTAATATATTTACACATATTACTCTTGACACACCATTTCTTTAAGAGATACTCACACTAAACTATTTTTTGGAGGTACTTCCGATTACACTGAGAATAATAGGGATTCTCTTTTTCCCATAATGATGTGCCTTACATATTCAAATGATAGTAGTATTATTTGTGATACTGTTAGGAAGCACTGGAGAATTCTTTTGTCTGATAATAAATGTAAAGGGACACTAGGAGTGCAACCCTTTTTTCCTTTTAAGAATCGTCCCTCTATGAAAAAAGATGTGCTATAAATCTTTGCAGAAATCCCAATCTGGTCCAAGTGTAACCAAGATTGGTACCTTTCCCTGTCGAGACTGTAATATGTGCAAACATATTAGAACAGACTACCAATTTATGCATCCTGATACAATGCGTATCTATAATGTTAATACTTATGCCAACTGTAGTACTTGCAATTTAGTATATTTAGCTTTATGTGACAATTGTCAAGCATTTTATGTTGCAAGACTAATCGCTGTCTAAGAGATCACATTAGGGACCAAAATGTACTGTATAAACAAACAAGACTGTAAAAATGCTTTATCTAAACACATTACTCATGCAGGAAATGACCACCGTTTTAAATTTATGGTACTAGAGTTATGTAAAACTGTTTTAAGAGGAGGGTATACTAGGACATGTACTAAGTGCATTGAAATCAAATGGATGACAATTCTACAAGCTACAAAAGGGAAATTGTTAAATTAACTTATACCCATAAAGCCTGTATTAAAGTCACATGATCTGAAGCATTTGCCTATAAAAAGAAATAATTGCTTGATTAACTTGGATCTGATGAAGTACTGTGTGTGAGTACGAAAGCACTTATCTAGTTATTTTATTTTTTATTAAAGTTTTTAATAGTACGCACAGCGTGCCTACCAGTATTTTCTTTTTCTTTTTAATACTTCTTTTATTACTGGTTTTGCTCATTTTTCATTCTGAGTTCTAAATCTAAGAATACTTCAGATCACATTTCCTCTGATCCAAATAAGTCTTCTGCCTTGCCAGATCCACAGGCCTCCTCGGATCCGACTGAGGACATCACCATATCTCCTTCTGTTTCTTCACCTCTGAAGTTGGTTCCTAGGGCTCTGGATCTGAGAGCTCGAAGCGGTCCCCGAATCAGCTAGAACAGTCCCCGTCCCCAAAGCCTAGGCATTTGGTCATCTGCTTCTTCTAGGTCCTCTAGAAGCTGGTCCATGGCAGACGTGGACAAGATGATGAAGAAGTTCCTCAAGACCCAGATTCAGATGGGGGTAGTGTCTGTTCCATCCCCTAACAGTTCCATGAACTACTTGGCCCTTACAATCAGAACTCCTTGTCTGATCTGGCCCTCGGCTTTGGAGGTGCAAGTTTCAGGATTCCTGAGAGTGTCAGCATCAGCGCCAGGGAAGCCACCTTCCTCAACTCCAGTGGTCCCCTGTTCAGCCCTGTTCCTATTCCTTCAGAGCATAGCGGATTTCAGCCCTGTTCCTATTCCTTCAGAGCACAGTGGATCTCGGAGCCATGGTATCAGTGCCAGGTTCAGGGAGATTGGGTTGGCTCCATCCTTGTCAGAGCAGTCTCTTCCTCTGGGTGCTTCAGCCCTCAACAGTTGTGGTCCTATTCCCTCTGGAGGCCACAGATCTGGACTGAGTTCTGACCACCTCCCCTTCATTGTTTTGGCTCTGAGGGAGATGGAAGGGACTTCTCCGAGCCTGTCAACTGTCCAGATTGTGGAAAGGGTATTCTCCCATGGCAGAGAACTATCGTCTCATGTCCTGCAGCCTACTCCCTCACCCCCATTGAGTCAAGGTCTTGACCTTACTCATTCTGCTCAGAGCCAGCCCACCTGAGTAGTCTCCAAGGTCTTCTTGCCCCGGAAGGATCCACTTCTTCTGATACTTCCCCCTGAGTATCCCATGGAGAAAGTCTCCTGAAAGAAGACATGGAAAAAGAGACACATTAACTCTCCCCGATGGAGCCATTGATTGAAGACCCTGACTTTGAGGGAAAAGGATCCCCTCGATCCTCACCTGATGAGATCTCCTATGGAGACACTAAAGAGATTCTAAAGCAGAAAGGTGGGTGGTCTGTCCAACCTCCTCTTTCTGAGGAGTCGGTGTTCTGGAGGCTTTCAGGGTGGGCCCATTTGTGTCCTGGTTGACACCCCCTAGTTGATGACGTCATTGATTTGGTATCCCTCCGGACAAGGAAGAAACCAGATACCATTGAGCCTATTCCTAAATGCCGCAATAAGTTCCTGGTCCCACTGGCTGATAGGAAACACTGAAGAAGGGGTCCTGTAGTTGATGCCATTGTGGTGGAGGCTGCGACTAAAAAAGAACTGGCAGAGGAGACTGCCTATGTCTATTGTCCTAACAAGGAGTTTACAGTGTTGCACAGGATCGGAAAGCATGTTTACGCCCCAGCCACTTTTGCATTGTGGTCATTAAATTATTTAGCTCATTTTTCCTGGCTGTAGACAGAAGTGATCAAGGAGCTCTCAGCTTCTCTCTCTCTGAGTCCATGCCTGCGGAGGAGCTTAAAAGACTTTCTCTCAAGCTGGCCACTCTACTATCCATTGCTAATTCCACAATGAGGTTAATTTCCCATACAGTGGAAGGTACCTTGAGAGACACATAACATTCCTTGCACCCAGAAACCTGAGCACTCTTGACAAACAATTCCTGGGTACTAAACATATTATCCAGAGACTGTTACATCCCGTTTGCTCTCCTTCCTCCAAATATCAGCAAAAACCTTCCTGACATGCCACCCAGTGCAGGCAGCACAAGCAATTCGAAAGCTGGTGCAAAAGAGAGTCATCCTGACCAAACAAAGAGGATTCAGAACTTACTCCTGCTTCTTTTTGGTGCTGAAAAAGACAGGGGACCTAAGACCCTTATTGGATCTAAGCAAGTTGAACCTTTATGTAAAGAAGTCAAAGTTCTGAATGGTTATATTCAGTCCGTTCTGCCTCTGTTATATAAGGACAATTGGATGTGCTCAGTAGATCTCAAGGACGCATACTATCAAATCAAAATAGACAGGCACTCCAGGAGATTCCTGCAGTTTCGGCTGGGAGATGGTCACTTTCAGTTCAGAGCACTGCCCTTTGGGCTCACCACAGCCCCCAGATGTTCAAATGCATGGCAGTCATAGCAGCTCACATGAGACTCAAATTATTCCGGGTGTTTCCATAGTCAGATGATTCACTTCTAATCTTCCCCACGAGGCATCAACTTTTCCAAGCCAGAGATTATCTGATTCAAGTCTCACACTCTGTGGGCATTTCCATAAATTTAGACAAGTCCAGTCTGACTCCTGTGCAGTACCTAGAATTCTTAGGAACACAGTTGAACATGAGGGATCAAATAGCCTCTCTCCCCCTTCACTGCATAAGAACACTGAGGAAACAAGTTTGGGAACTATTATCCCATCTGTCCTTTGCATGCCTAGTTTTACAAGCTCTGGGGGCGATGTCAGCAGAGATCTTGTTAGTTCTTCTGGCAAGGTTCTTTATGCAAATTCTTTAATGGCAATTAGAAGTACAATGGTCTGTACTCTACCAACCTCTGTCTGTTCCTTTCAGACTGACACCAATCTGCGAATGTCATATCTATTGGGGGCTTCTACCACACAACCTATTTTAGGTAGGGCTTTCTCGCTTCCCCCTCCAGTGGCCACAGTGACCATGGATGCTTCCCAGCTTGGGGGGGGGGGGGCATTACAAGGGAAAGATGGTCCAAGGCACATGGTCCCCAATGGAGACCAGGATGCATATCAGTGTTCTTGAGATGAGAGCAGTCCTTCTAATGTTGCAAGCCTTTCAAGATGTTCTCCCTCTTCGGACCATTGCAGTTCACATCGACAGTATGTTTGTAGTCTGGTACATCATTAAGCAAGGAGGAACTTGCTCTTAGCCCTTGTGCAGAGAAGGTATGAGGGTTTGGGAATAGGCGATGTCTTCAGACTGCCTTCTGGTTACATCTAGCATTCCGGGAAAACCAGCGGGCTGGTACATAGACTCTGATTCCGCACGAGTTGTTCCGAATCATTCATTGGTGAATATGATCTTCACAACTGCTAGGTCAGCTTTGCTGTATTCTTTTTCCTCTTCTTTTCAACAACAAGTGCAGCAAGTTTTTCATTCTAATCCCCCTCTGGGGGAGTCCCTATGGGATGCTGCGGTACATGATTGGCTCCCATGCCTCCTTTATGTGTATTCCCCACTTCCTCTGATCCCGAAATCTCTTCAGAAGACAAATAGGCGAAAGAGCTCAGTCATCCGTATTGCCCCCTTCTGCCCTTGACAAATATGGTTCCCCTTCCTTTGGTCTCGTCTAAAATATCCTCCATGGATACTGGAACCAAGACAAGATCTCCTCACTCACCCATCAGGTTTGCAACATCCCAGTCTTCATGCCTTCAAACTGACCACATGGTTTCTCTACTTCCAGCCATAGTAAGACAGTCCAGGCTTGCTTCCCTGGTTTGTAGCATCATCTTAGCCTCAGAAAAGGGTTCAACTAAGAAAGTCTACAACAGCAAGTGAAAAAGGTTTATTGTTTGGGCTGCTAGTAAAAACATTGATCCCTTCTCTACACCAGTCTCAGATGTTTTATATTTTTCTTAGTACCCTGTTTGAGAAGGAGGATGTTTTTCTGTCATCAAACTCCAGCTAGCTGCAAATGCTACTTTTCACACGATTAGCCAATCCCGCTCCTTGTCTACCTTTAGATTATGTAAAACATTTATGAGCGAGAGATTTTTATTGAGACTCCCCATTAAAGGTCCTTCCCCACTTTGCAACCTCACTGTCGTGCTGCAGAGCTAGACCGTTCAAACCAGCAGCCAGTTGTGACTTGAAGTTTTTGTCATGGAAGACTATCTTTTTAGTAGCCATTACTTCAGCGAAAATGATTTCTGAGCTACAGGCATTATCTTCTAAATTTAATCACATAATCTTTCATAGAGATAAAGTTTCACTCCGTTCTAATCCTTCAATTATGCCTAAAATAGCTGCAGAAACCAACATCAACCAATCTTTTCAGTTGTCAGTATTTTTTCCTAATATTTTCAATAAATGAGAGTACATCCTACATCTCCTTGATGTTCATAGCTAACTATGTTTTTTATTTGCATAGAACAAAACAGCACAGGCAGTCAGACCAACTGTTCATAGCCTTTTCTGCTAACAAATTGGGTCAAGCAGTATCAAAGATCACACTGGCCAAATGGATCACTGACCGTATCACCTTCATTTTTTTCTCAGAGAGGTTTAGAATTACCTCAACCTCCAAGAACACATTCTACTAGAGGTATGGCTACATCTTCTACCTTTTCATCTGGAACTTCCATTGATGATGTTTGCGTGGCAGCCACCTGATCAAACAAACATACCTTTGTTGCACACTACAAATTGTTTGTAGTATCCAGAAGCAGGGCTTCTTTTGGCTCAACAGTACTCCGACATATCCTTCCTTGAGGGCCACCCAGGAACCAAGTAGCTGGTGACAATGACCCATTCGTGAGGAGGAATGAAGAGGACAACATTAGATTAGAAAGTTATGTTTTACAATAACTTGGAATCTGTGTTGTCCATCTTCGTTCCTCCTCAATTTTCCACCCAGTCATCCCCTACCTTAGTTTCTTGAGGATCTAGGAACATTGAGGGATGCTTGTGTCCCATGTTTAACCCTCTGTTGCCTTTTTTCCCTTTTCTCTATCCTGCCCTTTTTATCTATGGAGGGTGAATCAACCAACTTGATCTCAGGTGTAATGCATTATGAGTAAAAGGAGGCACACGAGAGTCTGATCCAAGTCTGGAAGAAGTGGCTGAGCCCTGTTCATGAGGAGGAATGAAGATGGACAACACAGATGCCAAGTTATGGTAAGACATAACTTTCTAATCTTAGATTTGGGAAGTCTAGTCCTTCCCCATTTGACAGTGGCTTTATCCAGTTGTTAATCTCTGACATCCTTCTCGTGGGAAGGTGAAACACCATGCAACTCTGGCCACATCTGTCACCAGGTTCACATCCCTCACTGGAGCTGAAAAGGAAAGTGCCTGAATGAGAGCATCCATTTATGAAAAATGCCACCACTCTGCAGGGAAAAATTACCTGGTTTAGCATCCTTGTTTCTTATGAGGGTGGGAGGATGTCATAATGGTTAAGGTGTTTACCTGGCAAACACAAGGTGCAATGCTTGATTCTCACGTGGGGTAATTGGCTAGGCTTAAAATGGCCCACAAAGTTAATTAGTCTAGTACTAACCTATAAACTACTTTTTAGGCTAGGCTTGTAAATGCCCTCGGGCAGATAGCTTAGTATGAACCTATGAACCTATGAAAGGTTAAAAACGTCATGGGAGTGTATTGCTAGGCTTCTAAAGATCCCCATGAATCAATAGCCTAGTAAGTGCCTATGAAGTTGCATTCAGCCATTGGCTTTAGTAGTGGTGACATCTATAGGCGATTCAGTGCCTGTCTTTTCTGGGAAGATGTGTGGCTTGACAGCTTTCTTTGCAAATTGTGTGCTGCACATTTCCTTCCAGTGTTTTTGGGGCCTAAACAGAATTACTAGCTCTCCCATTATTTGGATAGCTAAAACAATAGATTTATCATTAATCGTAAAAGTATCCTGCTACATTGAATCTGTTATACATAAAGGAATAAAATAAAAGTAGAAAAACATTCATTTGAAAAAGGGGGAAAAAAGCAAAACTGACATAGTGGGGGGGGGGGATTCCTGAACCCCTTACATAAAGATACTAATTCAATAATTGCGCAGCAAAAGAAAAAGAATGAAGACTGTTGAAATAAAAAGGTGCTACTGGTCTGTTATCTGCAGCTTTTTGCTGCGGATTTTAGAAAACTGCATAAACTGCCTGCATTTACAGTTCAGAATAGGCAGCAAAACATGAAGTAACCTTCTGCCTCATACCCACTCCCTCCAAGTCCATGTATAACCCCAGAGGCTGCGTACATCGGATAAAAATTCTTCACAAGTCACAGTTACAACAGCTGTACAGTATGTGTGATAAGTAAAGATTCAGTGGGTATGACCATAATGGAGTTACATGCCCCACCCCACCCCCCTCCGTATGGAATAAAGCTGGATCTCCTCAATGTAAAAAGTCTGGAAAAAAACTGAAAATACTGTTGGGTGCATTTAGAATAGAACCTTGGTAAATTGTGCACTAATTTTAAGTAGTGAAGCATTGCGGGTTCAGTCTTTCATGATGTCATGTTAGAGATTTTCAGCTTCAATAAAATTTTTAGGGGGCTGTCATTATTAACAAAATAAAATGCATTAAGACATTTTTGTATCTTGTAATTTTATCATCAAAAACTGTAATTTTTATTGTATATGATAAAGAGGTTATATCCAACTCCAACGCTTTATTTAAACTTGCTTCAGAATGTTACCAATATACTTTAAAGACACCAAGGTCATTTGCAAACCTAGCACAGCAGCCAAAACAGGAGAAAGGAGGGTGTAGTAACATATTTCATAACTTCATGAGAAAATTTGAGGCAAACCAAGAATGTTTTGCCCTTTTGCCCTGGGATAAGATAATATTGTATTAATAAGCATGTTTGATATTGGAATCATGTCAAGAAGTTAGTTCAGTCCAAGTTTTTATGTGCCCATGGAATCTAATGCCTCACACTTCTACACTAGGTGACATGATTTGTACTTCCTTGGACCAATCTTGTAAAAAGGTCAAGACCACCCACTTTTATGGGTCCTTGCAGTATTACAGAAGTGAAGGACAGCCATACAGTTCCCCTTCATCTTATACTAAACAGATTTTGTCAGATTAGTTTTTCCATAAACTCATAGATAGTACAAGACTACTGAGTCTTGCGCCATTTATACATTGCCAGTACCTTCTAAGACTGCACCTTTTTTCTCCAAGAAGGCCATGCCAGTCAGTCCTGTTATTAATATGTGGATACTCATCCAGCTCCCTGGTTATGTTTAAAGGAAGATAGTGAGTTGCACTGCTTAAAACACAAGAAAAGTTTATTCCAGATGCTTGGGAAGTACTGGGTTGGAGAACGATAGGTTTTAGATCTGTCTGCTTAGACTATAAGTCTAAGAGGGGGCGGGGACCTGTGGTGTTTTTATGGATTTTGAGTACAGCAAAAACAGAAGGTATAACCAGTTTTATTACTGTTAAAAATCAAAAACCTCTTTGGTGCAATACACTTGTGAAAGCAGATAGACAGCAGTATATTGTAGCATAAGCAACATTAATTTTGTTGTTAGATACGCTTTCATAATAAGAATTATCACCTAAAGTGTTGAACATCCAATGAACTGTGAACTGCAACACCAGATAGGTAGTTTATTTGGCATGCTGTTTACCCTGCCCTACCTTCTGTGTCAAGTAAAACCAAAAGAAGGTTGAGAGACAGGATGTATGAACTGATAAAAGTGCAAGCTCACAAGTGCTCTTATCAGCTATAGTGCTGCTTGTGAAAATTTCATCAAGTTTATTTTATTCTTTATTGACAAAGTGGATGCATATGTTACAAGTGGCCCTTGGGGAAACAACCTTGGAGTATAAGAAGATGCTTTAGTAGCTAAGATGCCACAATCTTTCCTGGACCCATTGACAGTTTGTCCTTAATTAGTGTTTTAAAGATGAAATCTGCTAAAGTATAAGTTTTTGTGTTTGATGTTTTTATTGTCTTCATATTTTTTTTAATTTATCTTTAAATATTTTAGGTGACATAATCAGTTAGTTATGTTTTTGATTGGTTGGTTTAAATTCTGAAGAAGTGATTTTTGATATAATTCTGATGGAAGTGTTGCTACTCTGTGGGAAGAAAGTAACTAATCCTTATTTTTTTAATAAAAGCCGGTGAATATGTTTCACTTCTTGGTTATTTCCTTGATTTTCATACCATTTATGTCATTAAAGTGAAGTCTTTCATTTTCTATGCCTGTGAGTGTTAAATATAAAGGAAATAATCAGGGAAGATGAAATTCCTATCTGGTGCTTTTGTTCAAAGACAGCTTGTCAGACATTAACCCTCCCACCTTATTTCTTGCCTCAAATTCTTTGTCATTAACCCTGTTATTCTATCATTGCCCTACTCGTAAAAACACAGTTGACTTTATTGAATGCCTTCTCTTCCTCAAGATCCACCTGCAGTGGTGGTGGTTGCTTACATTTTGCATTCCTCTGGACCATCAGTGTTCTACTAATGTCAAATGTTTGTCCCCCTCCACAAAGCCACATTTTTATGAGCACCTCTATTAAAAATTATCGCTTAAGACATTGGCAGACATGCATTAACAGAAAACAAACCATTTTAACACATTTCCATTTAAATACAATACACATGTGACTTCTTTGCTAATGTCATTCATCCAACATTACAAAAATGTTTGAATTCCTGCCTTCCCTTAAAACTCACTCTTTCTTCTGAACATTATTATGCATGTGTTGTTCCCAAAATTTCCATTTACTTCTGTGTAATGTGCTCCTTCCCTTTTCTAAATATCCCTCTTCCAGTTCTTGTCTCTTTTGTAATATTCAATACTTCAAATACAGTTGGTATAGAATTTGATTTCCATTTTCTTGTCTTTGCTTTTTTTTGGCAGCCAGCAGAATTAAACTTAATAAGGCCTTGTTATGTTTAGGCAATTCATATCCTGTATCCCGGCTCAAAAGAAACATTTTCTTACTTTACAGCCATTTGCTCACCCAGTATTTCTGATAGAGTACTCTGTAATGAATTTTTTTTAAATCTGCCAACTGATTACACTCCCAGAACATATGTTCCCAGTGCTCTCTTACTTCTCCATCACACCTCCAACATTTGCTAGCTACCTGAGAAAATATTCTTTGAAGTCTGCTTAGGGTATAAAAATAACTATGTAAACACTTCTAACGATCCTAAACCTTCTGGACCTTGTTGCATATTTGTGAGCCAAACATATGTCTTCCCATTGTTTTCTTGTAAAGTACTTTTCCACTCTACCCCCCCAAGTTTGCTAACCTCCTCTGATTGATTCTTATAGATCTCATGCAGTATTTTATATGCCCTACTAATTATTCTTTTTTCAACAGCTGCTTGTGTTCTAGATTCGACTAAAAACTCTGCACAAAACCACATTGATCCATGTCTGTCAGTTTGGGTAACATCTTTGCGATTCTTTTAGCTAATGTAACCATAAACACTTTATAATCACTGTTTAAAGTCAAAATGGATGTACCTCTTTGGGTAATATGAAATCAAGCTCAACACTGGCACAACTGAGAACCAATAAAAACAAAAATACCAGAAGGCAAGTTTCGACACTTTTTATTCAGATTAAACTGTTTTGTTCATAAAATGTAAGACAGTCATCAGAATGAGTGAATGAACTATCCAAACCATTTCTTTTATAGCAGTGTTCCACAATTACATTGAAAAATATTTCATCAGTATTAATCAACTAATTATTGAAAACTGCCTTCTTAAAGGGATAAATAACCTTATTAAAGATAAAATATCTATAACTAATATAATTTAAATCAATTGCACACACCAAGTATATTTAGTAAGATAAAAATGTCATATTCTTCTGATTCCAATATTAATAAACTGTTAATCCTGAGCTTATTGATGTCAGGATATTTAATTGAATTCAATAAAATTTGCCATTATACTTCCTTACTTTCTAAAAAGGCTTCCCAGTCTCTTCCCCTTTCATTATAAGGAACTTTTTTTTCTAAAATAAAAAATAAAAACTTTTTGAAATTAACACTTTCCATTGAATGTTTGAATAAAGCATTTTTATCATCCTTTCTTTTTATAGATTAAGTATGTTCATATATTCATAGCCTCTCAAGGCTTACTCAGTTTTATCAACATGTATGCTCTGAGGTAATGTACTCTGCAACATAAACCACCCCATTAGTGTTACAGTTAAATTTACCATTTCCACTTAACACTCTGGGGTGAGAATTAATTGTAATATTTTTCCTTTATAGATATAATGATAATTTTTAAACAACTATCGTGGGAGGTTGGCTTCTGAAAAATGTTTGACCTGAATACCTTCTCCTCATTATTTTTACAAAGAGTATACTCCAAAAAATCAGTGGAATCAAAATGCTGATGTACTGTAAATTTTAAAAAGTCTGATTAATAAAATCCTGAAATTCCTTTAAGTTTTCTTGTGTCCCGTTCCACAGTATTAAAATATTGGCCAAAAACCTAAGATAAGAGACTGTATATTTATAATAGCTGCTATTGAAAATAGAATTTGTTTCCCAGAACCAAAGTATGATTGTTAAAGATCAGGGCACCTGTTTCTCCCATTACCACTCTCCTATTTTGTTTAATAATACCCTTCAGAATGAAAAAAGTTATTTGCTAACCCCATTTCCATTAAGTCAAGTGTAAAACTAAATAATTTTCATTAATTAAAATTACTGCCTATAACCAGTGTCTAACCCATTTTGATAGGGTATAACTGGAAACAAATTCACATCTACTGTCACAGTGATGTTATTAGCTGGAATCAAGGCAACTTCATCAATGCCAGGAATCGTTAAGAACATGTCTTTTAGTATCAAAAAATACTTTTAAGATTTTTATCAACAAACTAAGCAAAGGGCTCAGTTTTTGATCCACCAGAATCAACAGTAGATCTTAAGGGTGGATCTGAAACATTTTATGAACTTTAAGAATGACAAATATGGCCAACATTAATGTCTTTAATTATCAAATAATTAATTGTCAAAGTTGAAATATCATGTCCATCTATTTCACTATGTGCAATGTTAGCTTAATTCAAAATATGTATCATCAATCAAGTATTGATACATTGGTAAAACACGACAAAGGCTTCTCAGTAGTTCACTCGTAATAAATTTATTCACAATACACTGAAAAAACAGTGAACGTAACTAACTGAAAATAAAATGAAAATAAGTACTTAGCGCTTTCACCCTGAAAAACATAAGGGCATCTTCAAAGTACTGAATAAGTTGTCCACTCAACCACAGTTAAATACATTTATCCTAAATTACACAACGCCTGTCATTGGTTAATTGATTAATTTTTAAAAAAATCATTTATAACTTAATAATAATAAATATAGTACAGTAGATTAAATTTAATGTAATAAATACTATAAATATTATAAATATTCTAAGTGTACTTGATATATTTTGATCCATAAACCTATAAAAACCTATATAAACTTAAAATATTGTCAAACATTAGTGGATACTGTTGTTGAATAATGGGTAAAAACAAAGTTAATAATGTAAACATAATGTTTTATGATATTCCTCCATTAAAAAATAGACATATTTATGAACTATTTTGTGTTAAAAAAGCACTAGTATATCAAATACAATATGATCTTTGTTTTAAAATACTTGAAATAGAAATATGTGCATTAATGCCCGGTAAACAACTGGCATTGAGTCTTAGCTGCCACAAACATTCTTTGGCTTCTAACAAATTGTCATAATCCCCTCCTTTCTCCCAATAATTGGGAATTCTATCAATTACAAAGAATATAAATCTCTTAAAATTCTCATATTTACTACTATGTACATATAGGGCATTCACCATCTTTTTATTTTTGATGTCCCTATTGTGTTCAAGAATACGTTCCCTCAGTTTCCTGGTGGTTTTCCCTACATAGTATGCGGGACAAAAAACACATGTAGCCAAATAAACCACCATTTTAGTATTATAATTACAGTGTCCTGGGCATTTTATAGATCTCCCATATCCTTGCACCATAGTGTATGGTCCATCATTCACAAATTTACAGCATTTACAAAAAACACACTTACTAATTTTTGACATGGTATATATACGGCTCTTGTTGTTGTTTTCCATAATTTCTTTTAGATTGGTGCCCCGACTATACGTAACCTTGGGAAAATGCCCTATCATTTCATTGTATTCTATTCTATTGGAAAAAACACTGAACCAAGTGTCATTTAATATTTGGACTATAGTGTCAGAATTTTCATTAAATGGTAAAATAAACGCATCTCTTTTATTAATATTTGTCTTATCTATAGACATAGTATTTAGTCCATATTTTATTATTGGTTTATATACAGTGTTTCTTTTCATCATAACTTCATCCTTTACTTGATTTACTAAATTTGATGGATAACCCCTATCTAAAAACATATCACATATTACTTTTAGTTCATAAATAAAATTGATATCTTCACTAATAATACGTGATAGTCTGACCATCTGACCTTTTACAAGATTCTTTTTTTGAAAATGTGGATGGCAGCTATCATAATGAAGGTAGGAATTTGAGTATGTTTTTTTCCGAAAAATATTGGATTCAACCATATACTTGTTAAAATACATAGTGATATCCAAATATTCACACTTCTCTTCATGTATTTTAGTTGTAAAATTCAAAAAAGTCGAAGATGAATATAAGTAGCATACAAATTCACTTAGTTCTTCTGTGTCACCCTTCCAAAAAATTAAGATATCATCCAGGTATCTGACATAAAATAATATTTTTGTCCAGAACCTGGATGAAAAGATACTTTTGGTCTCCCACTGGGCTAACACTAAATTTGCGTAAATGGGAGCACATCTGGCCCCCATTGCTACCCCTGTATGCTGTCTATAATATTCACCTTCCATATACATAAAATTATTATGCAGGACCATTTCCATCATCTCTACTAATAACTTACACTTAACCGTGTGTAGTCCACTGTGCCTGTCTAAAATTGTCTCAAACATTTCCAGACCCAGCTTATGTGGTATAACAGAAAATAGATTTATCACGTCTATGGTGACCATAATGGTGTCATTAATATTGTTATTCATGTTGTATATTCTTAATTTATCTAGGCAATGCCAAGAGTCTTTAATAATGTGGGGGAATTGATTGAGAATGTCTTTACAATAATAATCGATGTACCTAGCTAAAGCTTCTAATTTTGAGCCTTTGGCTGAAACAGTCGGCCTGAAGGGTGGATTGTTCACACATTTATGTGTTTTTGGAATACCAAAAATTGATGGAGCAACAGGATGCTCCACAATAAAATAT
Source organism: Protopterus annectens (assembly GCF_019279795.1). Taxonomy (NCBI): domain Eukaryota; kingdom Metazoa; phylum Chordata; order Ceratodontiformes; family Protopteridae; genus Protopterus; species Protopterus annectens. The sequence continues at coordinate 972,072,546 of NC_056744.1, forward strand.
TCGTATTCTTGTTTGTCTATCATTCCTTCCATAAAATATTCATGCAGTAACCAGTCTATCTTTGTATAGGCCCTATTCATCTCAAATTTAGATACATTTTCTTAGGTTTCGTCATCTTCTAACATATTGGTCATTTTGTTTATATAGTCTGTTTTAGTCATAATTACCACCCCACCACCTTTATCAGGCTTCATGACTCTATATTTGTCCTTGGTGGTTAATTCTTTTAAACAGAATCTTTCTGTACTAGTAAGATTGTCTTCTTTAATCAAAGATGTTTTAACCACTCTACGCAGTTGTGATTCACATAGTGTCTCAAATAAATATATAATAGGATTCTGTGGTGGTATAAACGTACTGGATCTTTTTAAGGTCAACCTATCTATATCAGGTTCTATAGCTTTTTTCCGGTTGGCAAAAAACATTTTTAAATTTAACAATCTCGTATATATTTTTAAATTAATGAGTAATCTACCTATGTCATGTTTAAAATTGGGAACAAAAGTAAAACCTTTCTTAAAAAGTGCAACAAATTCAGAACCAAGACTGGTACCGGTATAATTGTACATAGTGAAACCTCCATCTAGTATAATTGTACAGGAAGGTTTTCTTCTTCTAAATTAATCTCAAAATCACCACCCTGTATACAATTTTCATCATTGTCCCCATTTTCACATAGCCAACTGCTCTCTGAAACAACATTGCTAATTAACAGTTCGCAACCTTCACTTAGTACAGAATTGTTTGATGAAGTGGTTACTAAGTTTGTTTCACTTTCCCTTAGTAATAAGTGTTTTTTCTGTAGGATGCAACTTCCCTGTATTGCATTTGTTGTGGTTGTCGACCTTGATACTGATCGCGTAACCTTTCTGATCTCCTCAGAACAGGTTCGTCTAAAAAAAACTGTATCATTATCATTATGCCCTACATTATCATTCATATTCAGCTGTGTCCTGTGTGAATTGTGTTTATGGTTGGGCCTATCATATCTATTGGAGTGTTCATCACCTTTAATGTATACTGAAGCCACCCTTTCGCCAACCTGTTTCTGTTTAGAATTTTTGAATTCTTTAAAATGATTATAAGCCCTCTTGTTTGTATAGTCATTACTGTCCCTAAGAAGCTTTTTTTTTTTTTTTTTGTAATCCAATCCCTTCATAACAAAATTATCTAGATCTTTCAAAACATTATCCAGTCTATGTTTATTGACCTCAAACAACAAATCATTACGTATACTTTTGTCTAATTCTGTTAACACCACATTAAGTTTACTCAGTTTGTTGTTATTATTCCTAATAACAAGACACATAAGGTCTAAACCTGTTCTATCATATAAATTAATAAGTTCATCAAACAGTTCATTGTCATCATGGAACCCAAAGGGTAATTTAAAAACACGTAACCCTTTTGGTACCTGTTCCAACTCCAACAACCTCTCTAAAAACGCATTGTCCATCTGTAGCGTTTTAAATTGTTTCAAAGTCCTCTCGAATTCAGTAATCTGCTGATTTAGTCCCCATGTCCTTGATGTTGGTTTTTAATATGTTTGAAAAACTTGGTGCTTTTAATATATCCTTAATGTCTGAAAACTTACTCTTGTGTAAACAACTTCTGTTGCCATCTCCAGCGTTCAGCGCAGAATTTGAAGGCGGAATACCAGGTCTTAAACTTCCTGTGTTGTTCCTGTTTCCTCCTCCTATTAAACCTGCTGAACCATTGCTAGCCGACGGACGGTTAGGACTGTCACCCGGAGTCGAGTGCAACGTGAATAACTGTTCCTGTGTCTCTGTAATGGTAACGTTGGGTCCCTGTTGCAAAATGTTGCCATTTTCCTGTATTAATACAATCAGGCGTTTTGTCGCTTCCAAATGTTGTTTCAATAGTTGCTCCATATATAATTAACAATCCAAAATGTGTATGTATATAAAGGGAGCCTGATAGTTCGTCAATAGTCCAATAGTCCAAAAGGTGAATATGTGAAGAAAATTACTGTAAAGCAAACCGGCGTTTGGAACCTCAACCTCTTCTAGTATATCCACGAACTGCAAAAACTGGTAAAACACGACAAAGGCTCCTCAGTAGTTCACTCATAATAAATTTATTCACAATACACCGAAAAAAACAGTAAACGTAACTAACTGAAAATAAAATGAAAATAAGTACTTAGCGCTTTCACCCTGAAAAACATAAGGGCATCTTCAGAGTACTGAATAAGTTGTCCACTCAACCACAGTTAAATACATTTATCCTAAATTACACAACGCCTGTCATTGGTTAATTGATTAATTTTTTAAAAAATCATGTATAACTTATTAATAATAAATATAGTACAGTAGATTAAAAATAGATAAAACACAATGTAATTTAATGTAATAAATACTATAAATATTATAAATATTCTAAGTGTACTTGATATATTTTGATCCATAAACCTATAAAAACCTAAAATATTGTCAAACATTAGTGGATACTGTTGTTGAATAATGGGTAAAAACAAAGTTAATAATGCAAACATAATGTTTTATGATATTCCTCCCTTAAAAAATAGACATATTTATGAACTATTTTGTGCTAAAAAAGCACTAGTATATCAAATACAGTATGATCTTTGTTTTAAAATACTTGAAATAGAAATATGTCCATTAATGCCCGGTAAACAACTGGAATTGAGTCTTAGCTGCCACAAACATTCTTTGGCTTCTAACAAATTGTCATAATCCCCTCCTTTCTCCCAATAATTGGGAATTCTATCAATTACAAAGAATATAAATCTCTTAAAATTCTCACATTTACTACTATGTACATATAGGGCATTCACCATCTTTTTATTTTTGATGTCCCTATTGTGTTCAAGAATACGTTCCCTCAGTTTCCTGGTGGTTTTCCCTACATAGTATGCGGGATAAGAAACACATGTAGCCAAATAAACCACCATTTTAGTATTACAGTTACAGTGTCCTGGGCATTTTATAGATCTCCCATATCCTTGCACCATAGTGTGGTTTTTGTAAATGCTGTAAATTTGTGAATGATGGACCATACACTATGGTGCAAGGATATGGGAGATCTATAAAATGCCCAGGACACTGTAATTGTAATACTAAAATGGTGGTTTATTTGGCTACATGTGTTTCTTGTCCCGCATACTATGTAGGGAAAACCACCAGGAAACTGAGGGAACGTATTCTTGAACACAATAGGGACATCAAAAATAAAAAGATGGTGAATGCCCTATATGTACATAGTAGTAAATGTGAGAATTTTAAGAGATTTATATTCTTTGTAATTGATAGAATTCCCAATTATTGGGAGAAAGGAGGGGATTATGACAATTTGTTAGAAGCCAAAGAATGTTTGTGGCAGCTAAGACTCAATGCCAGTTGTTTACCGGGCATTAATGCACATATTTCTATTTCAAGTATTTTAAAACAAAGATCATATTGTATTTGATATACTAGTGCTTTTTTAGCACAAAATAGTTCATAAATACGTCTATTTTTTAAGGGAGGAATATCATAAAACATTATGTTTACATTATTAACTTTGTTTTTACCCATTATTCAACAGTATCCACTAATGTTTGACAATATTTTATGTTTATATAGGTTTTTATAGGTTTATGGATCAAAATATATCAAGTACACTTAGAATATTTATAATATTTATAGTATTTATTACATTAAATTACATTGTGTTTTATCTATTTTGAATCTACTGTACTATATTTATTATTAATAAGTTATAAATGATTTTTTTAAAAATTAATCAATTAACCAATGACAGGCGTTGTGTAATTTAGGATAAATGTATTTAACTGTGGTTGAGTGGACAACTTATTCAGTACTCTGAAGATGCCCTTATGTTTTTCAGGGTGAAAGCGCTAAGTACTTATTTTCATTTTATTTTCAGTTAGTTACGTTTACTGTTTTTTTCGGTGTATTGTGAATAAATTTATTACGAGTGAACTACTGAGGCGCCTTTGTCGTGTTTTACCAGTTTTTGCAGTTTGTGGATATACTAGAAGTATTGATACATTGTTGTAATGTAATTAGTAATATTCATTATTACAACCCACCCCATTTACTGTAATAGATTTATCATTAAGTTGTCAGTCATTGCCTCATGTTCCTTGGTTAAGTTGTAATGTCCCCTTTTTAAGCTCTCTCTTATTTATCTCCTAACATCTTTTTCACACATTTTTTCAAATGCCAAAACTAGGGAAAGTAAGGGGTGATAGGATGTACTAAATCTTCATACTAAACCCTCAAATTCAACTTCTTTGTCATATAATAACTTAAAATTAAGTTTCTTTTTAAATAGTTTCAGCTTTACGATAATGTAAATTGAATATAAGCCTGCCAAAGATGCAAAGATAAAACCTTGTTAATGTCAAAATGAGTTTGTCAATGATGTATTATTGTTAAAACTTTTAAGACCATTACATTCAGAAACAGTATCAGAAAAGTGTTCATTCATACATACTCCCATTCCTATCTTTTTCTCTCATCCTCTTCCATGTTGGTGATAATTCCCACCCTGGAATCTCTGTCCATTTCCTTGTTCCATTCTTACCTCTTTGTTTTATATACAGGGATCTGAGTTGTGGTGGTGGGTAAAATCCCCATAACTTATCATGTTCCTGTGATTTTTCTGGTTGTTCATAGGTAGGTACTAGGCTATTGGCCCTAGGGCCTATATAAGCTTAGCCAAAAAGGTACCCTGGCTTTCGCCACCCAAGAAAACATTTTTCCTGTGCCCTGTCAAACAGAGCCACAGAAGTTATCCCTGGGGTGAATATCCTATTTCCCATCCAGTCATCAAGATTTTTCTTGAAGAGTGCTAATGAGGAGCTCTGTTTGACATAGGTAGTCTGTTCCAGAGTATGGGAAGTCAATGGGACAGGAATCTATCCTTCCAGCATGTTCTGTTTATTGTAGTGACAAGGTTTAGGTCCCTAGAGTATGTAGCTCAAAGGGATTGGGATTTCTTTAAGTGGAGCATGTCCAGCAGCTCTGGGTTTGACAATAGCTTTGTATGTTAGACAGAGATTGCCTCTGACAAGCGATATGCGACAGAGTAAAGCTGGAGTTTTTTTTGAGACTGTCTGCGTAGGACATCTGTTTGAGGCTAGTAATCCTCTTTGTGAGGTATTTCTGTGGC